>NC_051335.1:2878-198561 GCF_015220235.1 Choloepus didactylus | reverse complement strand
TCAGCAATCAGGTACCTTCACTGGAAGATGGCCAATGGTGTCCAGAAAACCTCTGTTAGCTGGGAAGGCATGTGGCTGGCGTCTGCTCCAAAGTTCTGGTTTCACAATGGCTTTCTCCCAGGATGTTCCTCTCTAGGCTGCAGTTCCTCAAACATGTCACTCTTGGTTGCACTTGGGGAATTTGTCCTCTCTTAGCTTCTCCAGAGCAAGAGTCTGTTTTCAACAGATGTCTTCAAACTGTCTCTCATCTGCAGCTCCTGTGCTTTCTTCAAAGTGTCCCTCTTGGCTGTAGCTCCTCTTCAGAATGTCACTCACAGCTGCACTGAGTTCCCTCTGCCTGTCAGCTCATTTATATGGCTCCACTGATCAAGGCCCACCCTGAATGGGTGGGGCCATGCCTCCATGGAAATAGCTCATCAGAGTTATCACCTACAGTTGGGTGGGTCACATCTCCATGGAAATCTAATCAGCACCAAAGTGTCTTCCCCACAAGACTGCATCAAAGAATTATGGCTTTTTCTGGGGGACATAATACATTCAAACGGTCACAGAAGCTTAGAGGGTTTATATTAATTTCCCTTATGATGAACAAATCAAGGTCTTAATCTCAGAGGAACTTTCTAGGAGGGTGGGAGAGGATATAAATAAATCACATGATCCATTGTAATATCACGTATCTATATACGTCTCTATACCTACCCATACAGCTAACATACATAGTTTAGATTTGTAGTAAAAAAAGAAAATTAAATCAGACAAATAAATGTGAACAGTGCTTCAAAGAAACATAAAGTTATAAAGATGGGATAGTTTCGTTATTTTGTATGAAGACCAGAGTCAAGCAGCTATTTCAGCAACAATTTCCTGAGCTAATTCAAGAACTATTTATTACATTCCAACAGCTGTCTTGTTTTTGTACTATGTAGAGTGTTAACAGGCACTGGCCTCTTTACAGCATCACCCCTTCCATTTTCTGAGACATAGTCACAATCCTAAAAGCAGTTAACATATTCCCATAATTCCTCAACTCCACCAGGACAATTGATCCTACTACCTTTCTACTGCCCATTATACACCTCCTGTTCTCACTTATTTCCTTAGCCAGCCTAGATTCCATGGTCCACATCTTACTCTAAACCCTTCGCTCCCTTGCCCTGTTTTCTTTTATCATTCTCACCTAGTAGACCCCAACCCTGGTTAAATCAAACTCATCTTCTAATCTGCATCTGTACCCACAGCAGGGAACAAGGCTGAAGAAAACCCCACAATCGTTTTGACTGGTCTCCCTTTAAGTCCACGAGGAAGTGGGCCTTGTAGCCCTATTACATGCATTCTCTTATTTTCTTAACCAACCATTTCACACCTTATCTCTCCTCAAACCCCCAATACCTCATCCCCATACTTAATCTCAGTTGAGGACCTCAATTTGTGCTTCCCGTGGGGGAAAGAAAAGAAGTACAAAGAAGAGAACTTCTGCATGGTCCTATCACCACATTGATCACCTACCTGCATCTGTATCCACATATGTTGCCTTCACACCTATCACTTATGCTGAACTTTCCATGCACTTATTTAAAGGCATTCCATCAACTTGTGTACAAGATCACACCCTCTCTCATCCACTCAGAGTCATGCTTCCAACAATTTTCACCTCTTTCTCCTGTGTCAACACATTTTCCTTCAAAATACTAACATATATAAATTATTCAGTCTTAAAAAAATAAGTAAAAACATTTTTATAACTCCATGTCCTCCTTCAGCTACAGTGACATTTCTCCTGTTCTCTTTACTCCTTGAGATAATTGGCTATGCTAGCTCTCTCTAGTTCCTCACTTCTCATTAACCTTTGAATCTATTGCAATCTGATTTTTCACCCCAGAAAGCCACTGAAAATGCTCCAGTCCAGGTCATCACGTTGCTAGATCCATTGGTATGTTCTCATGCGTCACTTTATTTGATCTGTCAATGGTTTAACACTGGATTCATCACTCTTTCCTCCATGAAATACCTTTCTTCACTTGCCTTCCAGGATCCTTATCTTAATGGGTTCTCCAACTACCTCAATGGTTACTCATTCTCAGACTCCTACAGTAATTCCTCATATTCTTTCTTTTTAATTATAGAATTATTTCCTTTTTTTAATTAGAGAAGTTGTAGGTTTACAGAAAAACCATGCAAAAAACACAGTGTTCACACATACTACCACCCCCCCCCATTATCAACACTCTGCATTAGTGTGGTACCCTTGTTACAATTGATGGAAGAATATTAAATTTGAACTATTAACTATAATCCATAGTTTAAATTAAGGTGTGTTTTTTCCAGTATACCACCCTGTTACTAACACCCTGTGCCAGTGTGGTACATTTGTTACAATTCATAAAAAACATTTTTTATAATTGTACTGTTAACTGCAGTCCATCATTTACAATAAGGTTCACCGTGTTGTACCATCCTATGTTTCGCCTTTTAATTTTCATTCTAGAAAAATATATACAACCTAAAATTTCCCCTTTTTACCACATTCACATACATAATTCAGTGCTGTAACTCACATTCAAAATATTGTGCTACAATCACCACCATCCATTTCCAAAACTACCCAATCAACCCAAATAGAAATTCTGTACAAATTATGCATTAACTCCCCATTGTCTATGACCATCTTAGCCTCTGGTAACCTATATTCTAGATTCTAACTCTATGAGTTTTCTTATTCTAAAATTTCATATCAGTGATGTCATACAATAGTTGTCCTTTTATGTCCAGCCTCTTTCACTCAACATGACATCTTCAAAGTTCATCCATGTTGTTTTGGTTTGCTAAAGCTGCCAAAATGCAATATACCAGAAATGGATTGGCTTTTACAATGGGGATTTATTAAGTTACAATGTACAGTTCTTAGGGTGTGAAAATGTCCAAATTAAGGCATCAACAGGAGAATACCTTCACTGAAGAAAAGCTGCCAGCTTCTGGGACACCTCTGTCACATGGGAAGGCATATAGCCAGTATCTCCTGGTCCTTCTCTCTGGGTTTCATTGCTTTCAGCTTCTGATTCCAGTGACTTTCTCTCTGAGTGTCTGTGTTTTGTCTCTGAGTGTATACTGAGAAGTGAAATTGCTGGATCGAATGGTAACTCAATATCTAGTTTTCTAAGTTACTGCCAGACTGTCATCCAGAGTGGCTGTACCATTATACAGTCCCACCAACAATGAATAAGAGTCCCAATTTCTCCACATCCCATCCAGCATTTGTAGTTTCCTGTTTGTTTAATGGCAGCCATTCTAATTGATGTGAGATGATATCTCATTGTGGTCTTGATTTGCATCTCCCTAACAGCTAGTGAAGATAAACATATTTTCGTATATTATTTAGCCATGTATATTTCCTCTTCAGTGAAATGTCTTTTCATATCTTTTGCCCATTTTATAATTGGGCTGTCTGTACTATTGTCATTGAGTTGTAGGATTTCTTTATATATGCAAGATATCAGTCTTTTGTCAGATACATGGTTTCTGAATTTTTTTCCCATTGTGTTGGCTGCCTCTTTACTTTTTTGCCAAATTCCTTTGAGGTAAAGAAGCTTTTAATTTTGAGGAGTTCCCATTTATCTATTTTTTCTTTCATTGCTTCTGCTTTGGGTGTAAGGTCCTAAGAAGTGACCTCCTAATACAAGGTCTTGAAGATGATTCCCTACATTATCTTCTAGGTATTTTATGATGCTGTCTCTTATATTGAGGTCTTTAGTCCACTTTGAGTTAATTTTTGTACAGGGTGTGAGGTAGGGGTCCTCTTTCATTCTTTTGGATATGGATATCCAGTTCTCCCAGCCCTGTTTGTTGAAGAGACTGTTATGACCCAGATCAGTGGTTTTGGCAGCCTTATGAAAGATCAGTCAACTGTAGATCTGGGGGTCTATCTCCAAATTCCCAATTCGATTCTATTGATCATTGTCTATCTTTGTGGCAGTACCATGCTGTTTTGAGTACTGTCGCTTTATAGTAAGCTTCAAAGTCAGGAAGTGTAAGTCCCCCCACTTCATTTTTCTTTTTTTAGAATGTTTTAGGCAATTCAAGGCATCTTTCCCTGCCAAATAAATTTGATAACTAACTTTTCCAAGTCTGAAAAGTAGGTTGTTGTAATTTTGATTGGAATTGCATTGAATCTGTAAATGAGTTTGGGTAGGACTGCCATCTTAATGATATTTAGTATTTCTGTCCATGAACATGGAATATTTTTCCACCTTTTTAGGTCCCCCTATTTGTTTTAGTAAAGTTATGTAATTTTCTATTTACAGATCTTTTACATCTTTGGTTAAGTTTATTCCTAGGTACTTGATTTTTTTAGTTGGTGTTGAGAATGGTATCTTCACCTTGAGTGTCTCTTCAGTTAGGTCATTTCTAGTGTATAGAAACGTTACTGACTTATGTGCATTAATCTTGTAGCAGGTACTTTGCTACATTTGTTTATTACCTGAAGCAGCTGTGTCATCAATTTCTTAGGGTTTTCCCTGATAAGAACATATCATCTGCAAATAATGACAGTTTTACTTCCACTTTTCCAATTTGGATGCCTTTTATATCTTTGTTTTGTCGGATTGCTTTGGCTAGCACTTCTGACACAATGTTAAATAACAGTGGTGACAGCGGGCATCCTTGTCTTGTTCCTGCTCTTAGAGGGAAGGCTTTCACTCTCTCACCACTGAGTACTATGCTGGCTGTGGGTTTTTCATATATGCTCTTTATAATATTGAGGAAGTTTCCTTCAATTCCTACCTTTTGAAGTGTTTTTATCAAAAACGGATGTTGGGTTTTGTCGAATGCCTTTTCAGCATCTGTTGAGATGATCATTTGGTTTTCCCCTTTGATTTGTTAATGTGTTGTATTACACTGATTGATTTTCTTATGTTGAACCATCCTTGTATG
The DNA here is from genome assembly GCF_015220235.1 of Choloepus didactylus. Classification (NCBI taxonomy): domain Eukaryota; kingdom Metazoa; phylum Chordata; class Mammalia; order Pilosa; family Megalonychidae; genus Choloepus; species Choloepus didactylus. Next base: position 193,635 of record NC_051335.1, on the reverse strand, counting down.
CCTGGAATGAACCCCACTTGGTCATGGTGTATGATATTTTAATGTGTCTTTGGATTCAATTTGCGAGTACTTTGTTGAGAATTTTTGCATCTATATTCATGAGGGAGGTTGGCCTGTGGTTTTCCATTCTTGTAGCATCTTTACCTGGTTTTGGAATTAGAGTGATGTTAGCTTCATAAAATGAGTTAGGTAGTGTTCCATTTTCTTCCATATTTTGAAAGAGTTTAAGTAAGATTGGTGTCAGTTCTTTTTGGAAAGTTTGGTAGAATTCCCCTGTGAAGCCATCTGGCTCTGGGCATTTATTCATGAGAAGCTTTTTGATGACTGATTGAATCTCTTTGCTTGTAATTGGTTTGTTGAGGTCCTTTATTTCTTCTCTGGACAGTCTTCGTTGTTCATGTGTTTCCAGGAAATTGTCCATTTCCTCTACATTATCTTATCTGTTGGCATACAGTTGTTCATAGTATCCTCTTATGATTTTTTAAATATCTTCAGGATCTGCAGTAATGTCCCCTCTCTCATTTATTATTTTTTTATTTTGGTCTTCTCTCTTTTTGACTTTGTCTGTCTAACTAAGGGCTTGTCAATCTTGTTGATCTTCTCAAAGACCAACTTTTGGTTGTATTTATTCTCTCAATTGTTTTTGTTGTTGTTGTTGTTGTTGTTGTTCTCTATGTCATTTATTTCTGCTTTAATCCTTGTTATTTCTTTTCTTCTGCTTGCTTTAGGATTAGTTTACCGTTCATTTTCTAGCTTCTTTAGTTATTCCGTTAGTTCTTTGATTTTAGCTCTTTCTTCCTTTTTAGTGTATACATTTAGAGCTGTAAATTTCCCCCTCAATGCCGCCTTCGCTGCATTCCATAAGTTTTGATATGTTGTTCTCTCATTTTCATTTGTCTCTAGATATTTAGCAATTTCTATTGTTATTTCTTTTTTAACCCACTGATTGTTTAGGAGTGTGTTGTTTAACCTCCAGATATTTGTGAATGTTTTAGATCTTTGATTTTTTTATTGACTTTTAGTTGTTTTCCATTGTGCTTTGAATAATTTCAATCTTTTTAAATTTATTGAGGCTTTTTTTTTTGTGGCCCAGCATATGATCTATTCTGGGGAAAGTTCTGTGGGCGCTAGAGAAGAATATATATCCTGGTGATTTGGGTTGTAATGCTCTATATATGTCTGTTAAAGACATTTATCACATTGTTTAGTTTTTCAATTTCCTTATTGTTCCTCTGTCTGGTTGATCTATCTATAGGAGATAGTAATGTATTGAAGTCTCCCACAATTATGGTGGAAACATCTGTTGATTCTGTCAGTTTTGCCAGTGTTTATCTCATGTACTTTTGGGCACCTTGATTGGGTGCTTAGACATTTGCGATTGTTATTCCTTCTTGTTGAATTTTCCATTTTATTAGTATATAGTGTCCTTCCTTGTCTCTTATGACATCCCTACATTTAAAATCTATTTTATCTGAGATTAATATTGTGACTCCTCTTTCTTTGGGCTGTAGTTCACATGGAGTATTTTCTTCCATCCTTTCACTTTCAATTTCTTTGTGTCTCTGGGTCTAAGATGAGTTTCTTGTAAGCAACATATTGACGGTTCATATTTTTTAATTCAGTTTTATTGAGATATATTCACATACCATACCATCATCCATGGTATACAATCAACTGTTCACACTACCATCATATAGCTGTGCTTTCATCACCCCAATCTGCTTTTGAATATTTTCCTTACACCAGAAAGAATCAGAATAAGAATAAAAAATAGAAATAATTTAAAAAACACCCAAATCACCCCCCACCCATCCCACCTTATTTTTCATTAGGTTTTGTCCCCATTTTTCTACTCATCCGTTCATACACTGGAGAAAGGGGGTGCAATCCACAAGGTTTTCACAGTCGTACTGTGACCCCTTGTAAGCTACATTGTTTTATAGTCGTCTTCAAGAGTCAAGGCTACTGGATTGGAGTTTGATAGTTTCAGGTATTTACTTCTAGCTATTCCAATATATTAAAACCTAAAAAGTGTTATCTATATAGTGCATAAGAATGTCCACCAGAGTGAACTCTCGACTCCATTTGGAATATTTCAGCCACTGAAGCTTTATTTCATTTCATTTCACATCCCGCTTTTGGTCAGGAAGATGTTCTCAGTCCCACGATGCCGGGTCCAGATTCATCCCCAGGAGTCATCCTGCGTTGCCAGGGAGATTTACACCCTGGGAGTCAGGTCCCATATAGGGGGGAGGGCAGTGAGATCACCTGCCAAGGTGGCTTAGTTAGAGAGAGAGGGCCACATCTGAGCAACAAAGAGGTACTCAGGGGGAGACTCTGAGGTACAATTATAAGCAGGTTTAACCTCTCCTTGCAGCAAGATGATTCATATTTTTTAATCAATTCTATCAATCTGTATCTTTTAAATGGGGAGTTTAATCCATTCACAGTCAATGTTATTACTGTGAAAGCAGTTCTTGAATTAGCTATCATATCCTTTGGTTTTTATTTGTCAGATATAATTTTTCCCCCTCTCTTCTCCATACTTCTCTCTCTTTTCTTTTTTCTCAGCTGGTAGGGCTCACTTTAGTATTTCTTGTAGAGCAGGTCTCTTGTTAGCAAATTTTCTCAACATTTTTTGTCTATGAATATTATAAACTCTCCCTTGAATCTGAAAGAGAGCTTTGCTCAATAAAGTATTCTTGGTTGGCAGTTTTTCTCTCTCAGAATTTTAATATGTCATGCCACTGTGTTCTTGCCTCCATGGTGGCCACTGAGTATTCATTACTTAGTCTTATGTTGTTTCCCTTGTATGTGGTGAATTGCTTCTCTCTTGCTTCAGAACTTGCTTCTTGTCTTCAGCATTTGACAATCTTATCAGGATATGTCTCAGAATGGGTTTATTTGTATTTTTTCCGTTTTGGGTTTGTTGGGCATGTATGATTTGTGTATTTATGTTGTTTAGAAGGTTTCAAAATTTTCCCCAACAATTTCTTTGAATACTCTTCCTAGACCTTTACCCTTCTCTTCCTGTTCTGGAACACCAATGATTCCTATATTTGTGCACTTCATGTTGTCCATCATATCCCTGAGATCCATTTTGAATTTTTCAATTTTTTCCCCATTCTTTATTTTGTGCTTTCACTTTCCAACCTGCACTCTTCCAAATCACTTATTCTTTCCTCAGCTTCCTCTAATCTAGTACCGTGTATCCAGAATTTTTTAAATTTGATCAACAGTTTCTTGTATTTCCATAAAATCATCTGTTTTTGTTTTTAATTTATTCTTGCAAATTCTTCTTTATGCTCTTCTAGGGTCTTCTTGATGTCCATGGTACTGTTGTTTGTGATTACTTCTTTGATTAATTTCTCCAAGTTCTGTATTTCCTCTGATTTTTAAATTTGTGTGTTTGAGTTATCTGTATCTTCTGGTTTCTTCATACGCTTTATAATTTTCTGTTGTTTTTGGCCTCTTGGCATTTGTTTATCTTGATAGGGTTCTTTTAGGATATGCAGAGTTATTTAAACAGTTATCTATAATTTGACAGAGCTGCAGCTTGATACAGTACACTTACCCTGACCTACCAGTGGAGGCTTTCTCGAACCACCTCTTATCCTCAATACAGATCTCCTCAACTACGTTTACACAGGGAGTAGTGTTCAAACAATGTGGATTTCCAATCAGTGCACCTATTTTCCGTGTGCAATGAGGACTGCAAGCTCTGTGGTTGGAGGTTGTGACCTGTACAGTTTGGCAGGGATGAAGGGATTTAAGACCCAGTACTCCCAGCTGTTCCCAGGATTGCAGCTGTGATACTCTGTGGCTGCGTAGGCATTAACCCCTTCAACTCAGACTCCATTCAGTCCCTCTCTGCTGTGGACCCACAAGTCCCTGGGCTTGGTGTAGGGCTCCTGTCACTTCCATGCATGCAGTTCCCCTGCCTCTCAGCTGTGTACCCATCAGGCTTCTGTGGGGAGGAGTTGTGCTGTCTTAAGCCAGTGAACCCCGAGTTCCTCTGAGGAGGCTCTTAGACACAGCGCTGCGTAAGGATGGCTCAACCCACTTCAAAGATAGTTGCGCAGGGCGTGGAAAATAACCCACTGCTACATTCATCTGTTTGCTACAGCAGCTCCTCCCTGATTCAGGGGCCTTCAGCTGTAGGTGTGCAGAGGGCTATCACCCATACCAGCTACTGAGGCATGCGCCCAGGGTGTGGAAGGCACTCCCCACCACTCTCAACCACAGCTCCCACTGCCATCTCCCTGGCCACTCCCCAGGTCCCATTCTGAACCACCTCCAGCCACAGCATGAGTTGGCTGCCTTTTCCAGCAGCTCTCTGGATCAAAGACCTACTCGATTCCAGATGCAGGCTCTTGGCTTCTCCAATTGCTCAGTCATGATGGATTTATATGTCCTTGCCCAGCTGGTGGGCCCTGGAACCAGAATTCTGGAGCGTTGTCTGCCTTTTATCTAGTGTTTTTCACAGAGAAGAGTTTTCCTCTGTCTCTCCTAATCTGCCATTTTGGATTCTAGGGTTTATTTTGATTGGAGTACATTGCACTTCTTGGACATGTATATTTGTGTCTTTCATAAGAGTTGGGGAATTTTCAGCCATTATTTCTTCAAATATTCTTCTTGCCCCTTTTCCCTTCTCTTCACCTTCTGGGACATCTATGACCTGTAGGTCTGTGTGCTGTGTGCTGTCACTCAAATCCCTGAGATACTGCTCAATTTTTTCTATTCTTTTCTCTATCTTTTCTTTTTATTGTAGTATTTTGATTGTCCTGTCTCTAGTTCCCTGACTTTTTCTTCTGTCTGTTCATATCTGCTGTTGTATGCCCCTAGTGTATTTTTAATTTCCATTATTGTGCTTTTCATCCCCATAATTTCTGTTATATTTCTTTTTAAACTTTCAAATTATTTTTTATACTCATACATTTTCTTCTTAATATCCTTTAGCTGTATATCCTTATTTCCCTTCATTTGCTTGAATGGATTTAGGAAATTTGCTTGAACTTCTTTGATTAGTTGTTCAAAATTATGTGTCTTCTCTGAAGTTTTAATTTGTTCCCTTGACTGAGCCATATCTTTTTGTTTAATAGTATAGCTTGTAATTTTTTGCTGATGTCTGGACATCTGATTATCTTGGTGTAAATCTGAAGGTCAGTTTCTCCCTCTTGTCTAGGGTTTTATTGTTGATTTGCATTGTGCTGAGGCTCTTCTTTGATACATGGTCCAACTTATTCTCACATTTAGAGTAGGTGGTGTTTAATTGTTCAGATACTTTCAGCTCTTCTTCCTTTGTTTTTTGCCCTGGGAATACAGTACAATGTTTAAGCTTACACTTTTTGGCATTTGTTTCACCTCCAGGAGAAAGCTGCCTTTCCTCTGTTCCTTCTCCAGGAAACTTGATCTGTTCTGTTTGTTTTTGTGCAGACTTTTCTCCCCAGATCCTATGATTCATTTAAATTCTCTCTCTTTTTCCTTACATGTTTTAGTTCTGAGACCTATCCTATCTTACAGCAGTTCCATTTTCCCCCTTTATTTTTTTTCTGTGAGGCTTTCCTCCCTCCAGTTTTTTCCCTGTTAGGGTTTCTTGCTCTGGGAAACCAAATGGCATCAATCCAGAAGGGTCCCTTTTGCATTCAGGTGGTTCAAATAACAGATACTGGACTGAGTGTATGTGCCTTTTGCCAAGAATTCTGCCATATTCTCTCTCTTTTTTCCTCCTGGGTGCCCTTTCGTTTTTGACATATCTCAGTGGCTTGTGTTCTACCCTGCGTCTCTGCAGTCTTGGGCCCCTGTGCCTAGATATGCATGGGGTTCTAACTCACAGTTGTGAGTGTCTCTATTGTCTGCCTCCATATCAGGAGGGACCTGGGCCATTCTCTCTCTGCATGACTCCCAAGCTGCACGGGACTGAGTGAGGGGGAGAGGTATGGGAAGAAAATCCCCTACCTGATTTTAGAGATTATTTTTCTTTTTCTTCTATTCAGCATTTGTGGAGTCCTTCTCCAGTTCTATCATCCTCCAGAGTTCTAATCAAGTGGCATTTGCCCTTTTATTTGTTGATTCTGAACGGGGCTTTTCCAGGGGATGTCTTACATTGCCATGTTGATGATGTCACTACTCCTCATGTTCTTTTAACATTGAAGTTGTTGGAAATAAAGCAGTACCTGTAAAGGAATGAACACTCACTCAGTTCTGGAGGAGAAAAGAATTTATTTACGATCTTGCAAGAAAGGGCACACAGCCAGAAACATAGTGGGCTGGCAGGCAGGAAAAAGAACATGGCAATATTAATCTCCTATCCCTAATGCGCATGTCCCTTCCCTGTTTCCCCATTGGCTGGGTACTCCAGAGGCTACAGCCTATCTGAGAGAGCTAACTAGCCCATCTTTGAGATTTTGATTTGTACAGCCTATCTGAGAGAGCTCATTCAGTTTGAATTTCCTGCTGGGAGTTCCTGCCTCTGAATATACCCCATATCCCTTTACATTCCAGTAACCCTGGTTATTTTTCCCATATAAGGAGCTGGCGCTGATTCTAGGCTTACGTCATGGCTCTCTCTCTCTCTCCTTCTTTTTACCACAGAGCCTGTTTAAGCCAGTTCTGCCACCATTTTCCCTATTCCTTGCTGCCTTTATGTGAAAGCTAAACTTAACCCTTTCTTACAAAGTGGCTCAGGGCTCAATTCTATGACTGCTTCTCTTCCCTGTCTACATTCACCTCCTTGGTGATCTACTCTTGTGGCTTTATGTATGATTAGTGGCAGAGACAGTGTCCACCAAATAATCCCTGTGCTCTCCTACTTTCCCAGCTGTTAGGTCATCCCACATATTGAACTATCATTAAGGGTAATATGAGCATAAGGGATGCATCACTTCTACTCTGGAGCAGTTAAAAGCAGGCAAGACTTGTGAGCTGGTGGAGTTGCTAGACAAAAGCAGCTTGGAAATCCAAGTTACCTTTGAAAGAAAGCCACAAACAAGGGCTTCCTGGCCCTCATTCAATTGTGATATTACTGAGAAATAAATATGGTTGTGTTAAACCATTGAGATTTGGCATTTTTTGCCACAACATAGTTGAGTCTGTACTGACTAAGATACCACTTGCACTTCTCCAAGCTTGCCATCCTCCTTGAACTCCAGATTGCCACTGACTTGACATCTCCATTTAGATGTTTAATAGACACACCAGCTCTAATAAGTCAAAACCAGAATTCCTGATGCCACCCAAGCCAGCTCCTCCAATAGTTTTCCCCATCTGTATAAAAGGCAACTCCATTCTTCTACTTGCTTGGTATAAAAAACTTGGAGTCATCCTTGTCTCCTCCTTTTCAGTCTCATATCATATTCAATCCAGCAAATCCTGGCAGCTATACTTTCAAAACTTATCCAGAATCCTATTGCTTCAGCCAGTTTGTATAGCTGCCCCTCTTATCTAAGCCACCGTCATCCTTTTCCTAAATACCACAATTAACCTCATAGATTCCACTGTTTTTTTTCCTGTTTCCACTCTTGCCTCACCATAGTTCACACAGCAGCTTGAGAGATCCTTCTTAAAATGTAAATCAATTCATGTCACTCTTATGTTCAAAACCCATCAATGTTTTTCTGAAGTAAAAGTTCTTAGAGTGGTCTATAAAATCATCTATGAGCTGGCCCCTGATATGTCTCTGACCTCATCATATAACCCATTCCACTTACTCTGCTCCAGCACCCTGGCCTGCATTCTGCTCAACAAAAACATCAACCATATTCTCTAACAATCTTTGCACTTGCTGTTTCCCATTGCTTGAACCACTCTTTCCTCAGACATCTACATAGTTTCTCCCCTATTTCCTGTTTGATTATTTTTTTTTCTGTTAATGTCTACCCCTCTTTTTAATTAGAGAAATTGTAGGTTAAACAGAAAAATTTTAGAGAAAATACAGAGTTCCTATATATTCCTCTCAGACATACAATTTTCCCTACTACTACTAATTTGCATAAGTGTGTTAACTTTGTTACAATTGATTTAACAATGTTATTATAATTGTGCTCTTAACTATAGTCCATAGTTTACATTAGGGTTCACTGTTTGTATTAAACAATCCCAACGATTTTTCAAATTTTTTCTAGCAATGAACATACAACTTAAAATTTTGCATTTTTACCACAAAGGTATAATTCAGTAGTGTTAATTACATTCATAATATTGGACTACGATTCTCACCATCCATTATCAAAAATTTTCCATCACCACAAATAGAAATCCTGTACCAGTTGAGTATTAACTCCCCATTCCCTACCTGTACTCTATCTCCTGGTAACTTGTATTCTAGTTTCTGACTCTATTCTGATTACTTCATATCAGTGAGATCCTACTATATTTGTCTTTTTCTATTTGGATATTTCACTCAACATGATGTCTTCAGAGTTTATCCATGTTGTCACATGTATCATAACATCATTCCTTTTAATGACTGAATATAGTATTCCATTGTATGCATATAACTCATAATGTTTATCCATTCATATGTTGAAGGACATTTGGGTTGTTTCCATCTTCTGCCAATTGTGAATAATGCTGCTATGAAAATTGGTGTGCATATAACTGTTCAAGTCCATGCTTTCAATTATTTGGGGTTGTTTTAGTTTCCTAGGGTGCTTAAAGCAAATACCATGGAATGGGTTTGGTTTAAACAATGGGAGTTTATTAGATTACAGTTTTGAGGATGAGAAAAATGTCCAAATCAAGGTTTCATTGAGGCAGTGCTTTATTCCTGAAGACTGAATACTGGCGATCCTTGGCTCCTCTGTCACACAGCAAGGCACATGGCAGCATCTGCTGGTCTCCCTTCTCTTCTGGGTTTCATTGATTTCAACTTTTTGCTTCATGTCCCCACCTCTGTGTATTCATTTCATTTATAAAGGACTACATTAAGAGGATTAAGAGCCATCCTGGTTGAGGTGGGTCACACCTTAATTGAAGTAGTGTCTTCAAAATGTCCTACTTAAAGTGGGTCCACACACACAGGAATAGATTAAATTTAAGAACATATCTTTCCAGGGTGCATTCAGCTTCAAACCACCACGGAGGTATACATCTGGAAGTGAGATTGCCAGATCATATGGTAATTCTATACTTAACTTTCTGAGGAATTCCCAAACTGTTTTCCTCAGAGGCTGAACCATCTTACATTCTTACCGGCAATGGACAAGTGTTCCTATTTCTCCATATCCTCTCCAAAACTTGTGATTTTCCTTTTTTTGATAGTAGCCATTCTAGTAGGTATGAAATGGTATATCTCATTATTGTTTTGATTTGCATTTCTCCAACAGCTAACGATATTGAACATCATTCTTCCCCATTGAGTAGACTTGGCACCCTTATCAAAAATCAGCTTGGCATTGATGTGAAGATTTATTTCTAAACTTCAACTTAGTTCCATTGGTCTCTATGTCAGTCCTTGTGCCATTATCAAGCTGTATGGATTACTGTAGCTTTGTAATACATTTTAAAATCAGGAAGTTTGAATCCACCAACTTTTTTCTTTTACAAGATGTTTTATTTTTCTATTTGCAGCCCCTTAACCTTTCCATATAAATTTGATAATTGGCTTTTCCATTTCTGCCAAGAAGGCTGTTGAAATTTTGATTGGAATTGCATTGAAGTTGTACATTACTTTGGGTAGAAATGACATTTTAGTGATAGTCATCCAATTCATGTACACAGAATGTCCTTACATTTATTTAGGTCTTTCTTAGGTTTCTATTACGTACTGGTTTGGATGTATTATGTCCCCCCAAACACCATTATCTTTGATGTGGTCTTGTGTGGGCAGGAAACATATTGGTGTTGATTGGGTTGGAGACTTTTGATTGAATGTTTCCGTGGAGATGTGATCACTCAAGTGAGGGTGAGATCTTTCATTGAATAATTTCCATGGAGGTGTGGCCCCACCCATTCAGCATGGGCTGTGATTAGTTTACTGGAGCATTTTATAAGCTCAGACAGAAGGAGCAAGCTTGCTACAACCCAGAGGGACACTTTGAAGAACACACAGGAGCTGGGAGAGGAGCTGCAGGTGAGCGACAGCTTGAAGATGGCCATTGAAAGCAGACTTTTGCTCTGGAGAAACTAAGAGAGGAAAAACGCCCCAAGAGCAACTGAGAGTGACATTTTGGAAAGAAGCTGAAGCCTAGAGAGGAATGTCCTGGGAGAAAGCCATCCTGAAACCAGAACTCCAGAGCAGGTGCCAGCCACGTGACTTCCCGGCTAACAGAGGTTTTCCAGATGCCGTTGGCCTTCCTTTGCTGAAAGTGTACTTGTGCTGATACCTTAATTTGGACACTTTTATGGCCTTCAGACTTAAATCTGTAACCAAGTAAGCCCCTTTATAAAAGCCAATCCATTTCTGGTGTTCTGCATCCCAGCAGCATTAGCAAACCAAAACATATTAGCAATGTTTTATAGTTTTCCATGTACAAGCACTTTACATTTTTGGTTAAATTTATTCCTAGATATTTGATTCTTTCAGTTGCTGTTGTAAATGGAATGTTTTTCTTGATTTCCTCTCAGATTGCTCATTGCTATGTATAGAAACACTCCAGATTTTTCCATGTTGATCTTGTACCCCACCACATTGCTGAATTTGTTTATTAACTCTAGTAGATTGTTGTGGGTTTTTCACTATATAGGAAATATATAGTGCTTTCCTTTTTTTCCTTGAACATATTAAAGCTCATTTAAAAAATATTTGTTTGGTATCTCCAAAGTCTGTTTTTTGTTGTTGTTGTTGATGGTTTCTTGACTTTTATCTTGTTCCTTTGGGTGGGCCATTTCCTGTTTCTTTGTTTGACCTGTAACCTTTTGTTCTACTCTGTACATTTTAATATTTTAAATTGTTATTTTAAAGTGTTAACTCTGGGATTTAGTACCTGAGCTGTGTGTTCCTTAAATTTATATCCAGATAGTGACATGACAGAGATTTTCCTGAGTGCCAGGAACCAACAAAAAACAAGAAACCAATGTAAAAAACACCTTTCACAATCTTTGCAAATTGACTGTGTTGGCTGGTGCTCTCTTTCAGAGTATAGCCCTCCTATCAAGAAGATCAGCCTGAGGTGAATGTGAAGTGCATTGTCTTCTCCATCATTTCTGAGCCTAAGCCTTGTCCTGGGTTTGTGCTTGCTCCTGGACTTAGTAATTAATTATAGGAATTCAAATGCCCCCTCTATTCCCTATGAAATCTACTTTCTCCCTCCCCACTGTCCATGCCCTATTGTAAATCTTAAAGCAGGTAATCTCTTGCCCCAGGCCACTTTGATTTAATTGTTTCATTTACTGCTTAAGCTATCCATAAATAAGATGCTTCTATCTGCAGGGCAAGTTCTTAGAAGGATAGCCAGTAAGAAATTTCCCTGTGTATTCTTTTAGGCTACTACCCAATAGATTAGCATGGGCATAAAGGCAACAATAGTATGCTCATAGGAACCAGGGACCTGCAATGGGAGTGCAAGCTGGCTCCATACCATGCTGGGGATTGAGCTAAGGGGGCAGCAAGGGCATCACAAGCTTCTCCTACTATTTTTAAATTAGAGAATATGTAGGTTTACAGAAAAATGATTCATAAAGTACAGAGTTCCCATATACCACCCTACTGTTAACACCTTGCATGATTGTGGCATCTTTGTTACAATTCATGAAAGAACACTTTTATAATTGTACTATTAACTATAGTCCATCATTTACAATAGGGTCCACTGTTTTTGTTGTACGGTCCTAGGTTTTTTTTTGATTTTTATTCTAGTAACATAAATACAATCTAAAATTTCCTCATTTTAACCACAGATATGTAATTCAGTGCTGTTAATTACTCTTGTGCTACAATCTCTCCTATCATTTTTTATCTTCATTTTATTGAGATATATTCACATACCACACAGTCATACAAAACAAATTGTACTTTCGATTGTTTACAGTACCATTACATAGTTGTACATTCATCACCCAAATCAATCCCTGACACCTTCATTAGCACACACAAAAAAATAACAAGAATAATAATTAGAGTGAAAAAGAGCAATTGAAGTAAAAAAGAACACTGGGTACCTTTGTCTGTTTGTTTCCTTCCCCTATTTTTCTACTCATCCATCCATAAACTAGACAAAGTGGAGTGTGGTCCTTATGGCTTTCCCAATCCCATTGTCACCCCTCATAAGCTACATTTTTATACAACTGTCTTCGAGATTCATGGGTTCTGGGTTGTAGTTTGATAGTTTCAGGTATCCACCACCAGCTGCCCCAATTCTTTAGAACCTAAAAAGGGTTGTCTAAAGTGTGCGTAAGAGTGCCCACCAGAGTGATCTCTTGGCTCGTTTTGGAATCTCTCTGCCACTGAAGCTTATTTCATTTCCTTTCACATCCCCCTTTTGGTCAAGAAGATGTTCTCCGTCCCACGATGCCGGGTCTACATACCTCCCCGGGAGTCATATTCCACGTTGCCAGGGAGATTCACTCCCCTGGGTGTCTGATCCCACGTAGGGGTGAGGGCAGTGATTTCACCTTTCAAGTTGGCTTAGCCAGAGAGAGAGGGTCACATCTGAGCAACAAAGAGGCATTCAGGAGGAGACTCTTAGGCACAAATATAGGGAGGCCTAGCCTCTCCTTTGCAGCAACAGTCTTCCCAAGGGCAAATCCTGTGGTAGAGGGCTCAACCCATCAAACCACCAGTCCCCTATGTCTGTGGTCATGTTAGCAACCATGGAGGTGGGGTAGGCAAATACCCCTGCATTCTCCACAGTCTTCTCAACAGGGCACTACATCTTTTTTTTTCCTTGTTTTTCTTTTTTTTCCTTTTAACTTTCCCTTCTTTTTTAAATCAACTGTATGAAAAAAAGTTAAAAAGAAAACAAACATACAATAAAAGAACATTTCAAAGAGACCATAACATGGGACTAAGAAAAACACAACTAACCTAAGATAACTGCTTAACTACCAACATGTTCCTACTTTACCCCAAGAAAGTTACATAATATAGCAACATTTCTGTGAACTTGTTCCTACTATATCCATCAGAAATTAACAGACCATAGTCATTCCTGGGCATCCCCAGAACGTTAAATAGCTTATCTGTTCTTCGCGGATTATTGTTCCCCCTTCCTTAATTGCTCTCTATTGCTAGTTCCCCTACATTCTACATTATAAACCATTTGTTTTACATTTTTCAAAGTTCACATTAGTGGTAGCATATAATATTTCTCTTTTTGTGCCTGGCTTATTTCGCTCAGCATTATGTCTTCAAGGTTCATCCATGTTGTTATATGTTTCACAAGATCATTCCTTCTTACTGCCGCGTAGTATTCCATCGTGTGTATATACCACATTTTATTTATCCACTCATCTGTTGAAGGACATTTGGGTTGTTTCCATCTCTTGGCAATCGTGAATAATGCTGCTATGAACATTGGCGTGCAGATATCTGTTCGTGTCACTGCTTTCCGATCTTCCGGGTATATACCGAGAAGTGCAATCGCTGGATCGAATGGTAACTCTATATCGTTTTATAAGGAACTGCCAGACTGACTTCCAGAGTGGCTGAACCATTATACAGTCCCACCAACAATGAATAAGAGTTCCAATTTCTCCACATCCCCTCCAGCATTTGTAGTTTCCTGTTTGTTTAATGGCAGCCATTCTAATTGGTGTTAGATGGTATCTCATTGTGGTCTTAATTTGCATCTCTCTAAAAGCTAGTGAAGCTAAACATTTTTTCATGTGTTTCTTGGCCATTTGTATTTCCTCTTCAGAGAACTGTCTTTTCATATCTTTTGCCCATTTTATAATTGGGCTGTCTGTACTATTGTCATTGAGTTGTAGGATTTCTTTATATATGCAAGATATCAGTCTTTTTTCAGATACATGGTTTCCAAAAATTTTTTCCCATTGAGGTGGCTGCCTCTTTACCTTTTTGAGAAATTCCTTTGAGGTGCAGAAACTTTTAAGCTTGAGGAGTTCCCATTTATCTATTTTCTCTTTTGTTGCTTGTGCTTTGGGTGTAAAGTCTAGGAAATGGCCGCCTAATACAAGGTGTTGAAGATGTTTTCCTACATTATCTTCTAGGAGTTTTATGGTACTTTCTTTTATATTGAGATCTTTGGTCCATTTTGAGTTAATTTTTGTGTAGGGGGTGAGGTAGGGGTCCTCTTTCATTCTTTTGGATATGGATATCCAACTCTCCCAGCCCCATTTGTTGAAAAGACCATTATGACTCAGTTCAGTGACTTTGGGGGCCTTATCAAAGATCAGTCGGCCATAGATCTGAGGGTCTATCTCTGAATTCTCAGTTCGATTCCATTGATCTATATGTCTATCTTTGTGCCAGTACCATGCTGTTTTGGCAACTGTGGCTTTATAATAAGCTTCAAAGTCAGGGAGTGTAAGTCCTCCCACTTCGTTTTTCTTTTTTAGAGTGTCTTTAGCAATTCGAGGCATCTTCCCTTTCCAATAAATTTGATAACTAGCTTTTCCAAGTCTGCAAAGTAGGTTGTTGGAATTTTGATTGGGATTGCATTGAATCTGTAGATGAGTTTGGGTAGAATTGACATCTTAATGACATTTAGTCTTCCTATCCATGAACATGGAATATTTTTCCATCTTTTAAGGTCCCCTTGTATTTCTTTTAGTAGAGTTATGTAGTTTTCTTTGTATAGGTCTTTTACATCTTTGATTAAGTTGATTCCTAGGTACTTGATTTTTTTAGTTGCTATTGAAAATGGTATCTTTTTCTTGAGTGTCTCTTCAGTTTGTTCATTTCTAGCATATAGAAACATTACTGACTTATGTGCATTAATCTTGTATCCCGCTACTTTGCTAAATTTGTTTATTAGCTCTAGTAGCTGTATTGTCGATTTCTCAGGGTTTTCTAGATATAAGATCATATCGTCTGCAAACAATGACAGTTTTACTTCTTCTTTTCCAATTTGGATGCCTTTTATTTCTTTGTCTTGCCGGATTGCCCTGGCAAGCACTTCCAGCACAATGTTGAATAACAGTGGTGACAGCGGGCATCCTTATCTTGTTCCTGATCTTAGAGGGAAGGCTTTCAGTCTCTCACCATTGAGTACTATGCTGGCTGTGTGTTTTTCATATATGCTCTTTATCATGTTGAGGAAGTTTCCTTCAGTTCCTACCTTTTGAAGGGTTTTTATCAAAAAGGGATGTTGGATTTTGTCAAATGCTTTTTCAGCATCTATTGAGATGATCAATTGATTTTTCCCTTTTGACTTGTTAATGTGTTGTAATACATTGATTTTCTTATGTTGAACCATCCTTGCATGCCTGGAATGAACCCCACTTGGTCATGGTGTATGATATTTTTAATGTGTCTTTGGATTCAATTTGCAAGTATTTTGTTGAGGATTTTTGCATCTATATTCATTAGGGAGATTGGCCGGTAGTTTTCCTTTTTTGTAGCATCTTTGCCTGGTTTTGGTATGAGATTGATGTTAGCTTCATAAAATGAGTTAGGTAGTGTTCCATTTTCTTCAATGTTTTGAAAAAGTTTGAGTAAGATTGGTGTCAGTTCTTTCTGGAAAGTTTGGTAGAATTCCCCTGTGAAGCCATCTGGCCCTGGGCATTTATTTGTGGGAAGATTTTTGATGACTGATTGGATCTCTTTGCTTGTGATGGGTTGGTTGAGGTCTTCTACTTCTTCTCTGCTCAGTCTAGGTTGTTCATATGTTTCCAGGAAATTGTCCATTTCCTCTATATTATCCAGTTTGTTGCCATACAGTTGTTCATAGTATCCTCTTATAATTTTTTTAATTTCTTCAGGATCTGCAGTTATGTCACCTTTTTCATTCATTATTTTGTTTATATGGGTCTTCTCTCTTTTTGATTTTGTCAGTCTAGCTAGGGGCTTGTCAATCTTGTTGATCTTCTCAAAGAACCAACTTTTGGTGATATTTATCCTCTCTATTGTTTTTTTGTTCTCTATGTCATTTATTTCTGCTTTAATCCTTGTTATTTTTCTTCTACTTGGTTTAGGATTGGTTTGCTGTTCATTTTCTAGCTTCTTCAGTTGATCCATTAGTTCTTTGATTTTGGCTCTTTCTTCCTTTTTAATATATGCGTTTAGTGCTATAAATTTCCCCCTTAGCACTGCTTTTGCTGCATCCCATAGGTTTTGGTATGTTGTGTTCTCATTTTCATTCGTCTCTATATATTTAGCAATTTCTCTTGCTATTTCTTCTTTAACCCACTGATTGTTTAGGAGTGTGTTGTTTAACCTCCAGGTATTTGTGAATTTTCTAGGTCTTTGATGGTTATTGACTTCTAATTGTATTCCATTCTGGTCAGAGAATGTGCTTTGAATAATTTCAATCTTTTTAAATTTATTGAGGCTTGTTTTATGTCCCAGCATATGATCTATTCTGGAGAAAGTTCCGTGAGCACTAGAAAAGTATGTGTATCCTGGTGATTTGGGATGTAATGTCCTGTATATGTCTGTTAAATCTAATTCATTTATCAGATTGTTTAGGTTTGCAATTTCCTTATTGGTCTTCTGTCTGGTTGATCTATCTATAGGAGATAGTGATGTGTTGAAGTCTCCCACAATTATTGTGGAAACATCAATTGCTTCCTTTAGTTTTGCCAGTGTTTCTCTCATGTATTTTGTGGCACCTTGATTGGGTGCATAGTCATTTATGATTGTTATTTCTTCTTGCTGAATTGCCCCTTTTATTAGTATGTAGTGGCCTTCTTTGTCTCTCAAAACATCCCTGCATTTGAAGTCTATTTTATCTGAGATTACTATTGCTACACCTGCTTTCTTTTGGCTGTAGCTTGCATGAAATATTTTTTTCCATCCTTTCACTTTCAGTTTCTTTGTGTCCCTGTGTCTAAGATGAGTCTCTTGTATGCAACATATTGATGGTTCATTTTTTTTGATACATTCTGCGAATCTGTATCTTTTAATTGGGGAGTTTAATCCATTTACATTCAACGTTATAACCGTGAAGGCATTTCTTGAATCAGCCATCTTATCCTTTGGTTTATGTTTGTCATATTTTTCCCCTCTGTCTATTAATATCCTTTATTGTACCCATACCGAATCTCTTTAGTACTGAACCTTTCTCCAAGTCTCTCTGTCCTTTCTTTGTTTCTCTGTCTGTAGGGCTCCCTTTAGTATCTCCAGTAGGGCAGGTCTCTTGCTAGCAAATTCTCTCAGCATTTGTTTGTCTGTGAAAATTTTAAGCTCTCCCTCAAATTTGAAGGAGAGCTTTGCTGGATAAAGTATTCTTGGCTGGAAATTTTTCTCACTCAGAATTTTAAATATAACATGCCACTGTCTTCTTCCCTCCATGGTGGCTGCTGAGTAGTCACTACTTAGTCTTATGCTGTTTCCTTTGTATATGGTGAATTGCTTTTCTCTTGCTGCTTTCAGAACTTGCTCCTTCTCTTCTGTGTTTGACAGTGTGATCAGTATATGTCTCGGAGTGGGTTTATTTGGATTTATTCTATTTGAGGTTCGCTGAGCATTTATGATTTGTGTATTTATGTTGTTTAGAAGATTTGGGAAGTTTTCCCCAACAATTTCTTTGAATACTCTTCCTAGACCTTTACCCTTTCCTTCCCCTTCTGGGACACCAATGAGTCTTATATGAAGACATTTCATATTATCTATCATATCCCTGAGGTCCATTTCTATTTTTTCAATTTTTTTCCCCATTCTTTCTTTTATGCTTTCATTTTCCATTCTGTCATCTTCGAGGTCACTGATTCGTTGTTCAACTTCCTCTAGTCTTGTACTATGAGTGTCCAGAATCTTTTTAATTTGGTCAACAGTTTCTTTAATTTCCATAAGATCATCCATTTTTTTATTTAGTCTTGCAATGTCTTCTTTATGCTCTTCTAGGGTCTTCTTGATTTCCTTTGTTTCCCATACTATGGTCTCATTGTTCATCTTTAGTTCTTTGAGTAGCTGCTCTACGTGCTGTGTCTCTTCTGATCTTTTGATTTGGGTGCTTGGGCTTGGGTTATCCATATCGTCTGGTTTTTTCATATGCTTTAGAATTTTCGGTTGTTTTTGGCCTCGTGGCATTTGCTGAACATGATAGGGTTCTTTTAGGATTTGTAGTCCAATTGAAGTCCTTATCTCTAATTTATCAGATCTACAGCTTCGTGGAGTACACTTTCTCTAACTAACCAGCAGGTGGCGTCCACGAGCCACCTGTTCTCCACAAGCCAGTTTTCCCCTGCTTAGCCTTTTTGGTGAGTGGGGGAGTGAGTCTTGTGGGGTCCAATTGGTGTACCAAGCTTGCGTGTGTAGTTGGTGTTGCCTGCCCTGTGTATGGGGCGTGTTTCTGGGCAGTCAGGGAGGGGGGGGGGGTGGCTCTAACAATCAAATCTCCCTGGTGATCCTAGAGTTTTAAAGCTGCTGTAATAGTCTAATCCTTCAGTTCAGTCCTGCCACAGTTTGTCTCTGCCACTGACCCACAAGTCCTTGGTATTGGTGTATGGCTCCTGAGACTTGCAAGTGGGCCCCTCTTCCAGGCCGTGTACCCCGGGTCCTCTGTTGAGGGATGATTGTGCTATGTCCCAGGTGAGTGCCGTCCCCCCAAGGCAGTTCTGGCTGCTGGGCTGTGTAGGGAGGCTCCCAGTCTGCTGAAATGATGGCTGAATGGGGCTTTGTTAATTCACACTGCTCTACCTTCCCAACTCTGGGACAATCAGCTGAGGTTGCAGGGAAGGCTAATGTCCACGCCCAGTTTTGTGGTGTGTGCCTGTTATTTGAATCACTTCCGTCACACTGGGTTGTCTGGGGCAGTTCTGGGCTATGGGGCTGGCGATGGGCAGGAGTGTTTCCTGTCCACCAGGATGATGGCTGTGAGCAGACACCCCTCTTTTCTTGGGAAGTTGTGGTGTTTAGTGAATTTTCTCAGCCACTGGATTATTGCCTTTTGTCTCAGAGCTCTCCTAGTTCTGCTCTTGACTTGACCTGCCCAAATTGCAAGTCTTTGAAGCTTTCTGTATTGGGCTTCTTAGAGTAATTGTTTTAGAAAAAGAAAAAAGGATTTAAAAAAAAAAAAAAAAAAGGGCCCTCCTCAGAGATCTAATGGGTTATTGAAATGCTAAGAGACAAAGCAACCAGGGCCATTAAGGAAAGGTCCACAGGGCAGAGAGATCAGCTTTTCTTTGGGATTTGCATATGCGCCTCAGGGCCTGAGCTCTGCCCTTCCCCTTTCTATGTTCACCAGAACTCCAAAAATCCTCCGCTTTTATTTTGGAGTTTTTCGTGTTGTTTTTTTTCTATGCCTGTCTCCTCTCTGCTCAGCTGGGTGGTCTCAGATTCTCTGGTGTCTGGTCTCAGTCTATCTGTGGTTGGAGTTTGGATCGGCAGAATGAGTTTCCGATAAGGGCTGCCACTGCAGTTCTCCCTTCTCCTTCCCAGAGCTGACAGCCCCTCCTCCCACGGGACTGAGCCTGGCAGGGAGGGGCGCGGGTCCCCTGGCCGCAAAAACTTACAGATTTCACTGATCTCAGCAGTTCCACGTTTTCATGAGTGTTGTATGAAGTATGCCCAAAGCAGATTGCTCTGTGGTGTCCAGTCCACACAGTTCCTGGCTTTCTACCTACTTTCCTGGAGGAGTAACTAAAACATACAGCTCACCAGTCTGCCATCTTGCCACACCTCTCCTACCATTTTTAATAGTATTTTCTAGATTTGGCACTCCTCCAGTTACTGCAACCCTTTAAATGTTTTCTGGAGTTTTAAAGAAGATGGCTCTGCCAGTTTTTGCTAGTTGTTCAAAGATTCTGTGGGGGGATGGCTCCCTTGGCCATCTTATGCTGCCATCATCTCTTCCCTCATTTTCTATAGCAGTGGTTTTTTAACTTTAGTGTGCATCAGAATCACCTGAAGGGCTGGTTAAACCAGAGATTGCCTGTCCCCACATCTAGAGTCTACGATTTAGCAGTTCTGGGGAGGGAGCAAGAATTTGCCTATCGTCCTAGTTCCTAGATGATGCTAATTATGTTCATCTAAGGTCTACACTTTAAGAACCACCATTCTACATTCATAAGTCACCTTATAAGCAAAGCCTTCCCTAGCCTCCTTATATAAAATATCAATCTGGCACCGACCTTTCCTATCCTCTTGCTCTGCTTTAGTTTCCTCCATGGCACATGTCATCATCTGAACAAATAATTATGTAATTCTTGTTTGTATACTTTCTGTCCCTCCACACTTATCCCCAGATTTTAAACACCATGAGAGCAGGGACTTGGTTCCAGTCGTGGCTGTATGATACAACCTCTACCCATGTCTAACAGACAGTAGGCGCTTAATAGATGCTTGTTAAAAAATGGCCAAAATAAAATATTGTCCAGCCAGCCCTACATGACCCAAGCTTCTGGAGGAAACTGATCACAAATAAAAGTTACTTTGGCCAAATGTCTTCACTCCAGCGAATCCTTTCTTATATCACATCATTCTTTGTTCTTGTACTGCCTTTTGAGTCATTATCTGCCACCACCCATGCCAGAAAGCACTGGCAATGCTTGAAAAAGTACATTGTCATTATCTGGTAGAAGGGACACTGTGATATAACCATTTATTTAAGGAAATCAAGGGGAGAAGCAAAATTCTATGTAGAGCTGATCTAACACTTATTACTCTCAATTATTCTGAGAGCAATTATTTCATAGCACTTTTCTGAGTGCTTTCATGTGCCAAAGTTGCAGAGAAGAATAAGGTACATCCTGCTCCAGGTCTGATATTAGAGCCAAATAGATTGAGTAAAACATGGCAAAGAATTGTCAGCAAAGTGTGGGGAGTAAAAACTTCTGCCTGAGATTGCTAAGGGAGGAAGAATTTGGTGGCACCTTCACCAAGAACATGGTGTTTGAGCTGGGTTTTGAAGAATGAGTTTAAGTTTGATTTGTGGTAAATGGCAAAAGTGGGTAAGCAGGCCATCTAGACAAAGGAACCAGCATCAGCAAAGGGAGGAGAGAGGTGATATTTAAAATATTTGAGAATTGGTTTTACAGACATCAACAAATCAAAATGGACATCCTGACGAATCAGAAGGCAAAGAAAATTGCTATAGCTATTCTAGTGCCTACCATTTGATTCAGCTCCAGAGAGACACTAGAGTGTTGCAGATATGCTGAGTAGTCAGGGTACCTTATATTAATGTAGTAATAATAGCTCTCATTGAGTGCTTACTATGAGCCAGGCACTGTGTTTTGTATGGTTTATCTTGTTTAATCCACCTATCAACCCCTGTAAATACCATTGCAATCCCCATTTTATACATGGGAAAACTTGACATCAGAGAAATTAAGTCACTTGCCTATGGTCACCCAACTCAAAAATATTAGACCTGGAATGTAAATGTATAGAGACTGACTCCAGAGCATATTCTCTTGACTAAAGGGTACAGAGTCTTGAGCAATGTCTTGAGCATAGATTGCCTCTCTAACACTGTGAGTATATCCAAAGAGGTCAAATAGGTTGAATTTTCCCTTATAGACATTACTGTCTTGTTGAAGAGACAAAAAATCTCAGCCATACAACCTAAGAAACATTGCAAGGACTGTCCCACAGCAATGTATAGCACTTTCCCAAAGAATGGAATATGTATTCAGTGATGTGGCTTCTCACTGCAAGCTGGAGTGTTAAGATAAGAGATGAAACTTGAAATATGCTTTGAGAGGTATGGAATAATGGGAAGAACATGGAATTAGGGTCAGAAGGGCTAGGATCCACTCTCTAGCTGTGTGACATGGGCCAAAGGAATTTCCTTCAGTATTCTCATCTATAAAATGGCTGAGTTGGATTAGACCAGTAGCTCTTAACAAAAGTACCCCACCCACAGGAGATATTTTTGAAATTGTAAGTGCATTTTGGGTTGTCACAATGATTGGTGGGTACTTAGTAGGTGGGGGCCAGGAATGACAGATTTTCTGTACACTACAAAGAATGGTCCTGCATCTTGCACTACATTTTTTTTTATTTTATTGAGATATATTCACATACCACGCAGTCATACAAAACAAATCGTACTTTCGATTGTTCACAGTACCATTACATAGTTGTACATTCATCACCCAAATCAATCCCTGACACCTTCATTAGCACACACAAAAAAATAACAAGAATAATAATTAGAGTGAAAAAGAGCAATTGAAGTAAAAAAGAACACTGGGTACCTTTGTCTGTTTGTTTTCTTCCCCTATTTTTCTACTCATCCATCCATAAACTAGACAAAGTGGAGTGTGGTCCTTATGGCTTTCCCAATCCCTTTGTCACCCCTCATAAGCTACATTTTTATACAACTGTCTTTGAGATTCATGGGTTCTGGGTTGTAGTTTGATAGTTTCAGGTATCCACCACCAGCTACCCCAATTCTTTAGAACCTAAAAAGGGTTGTCTAAAGTGTGCGTAAGAGTGCCCACCAGAGTGACCTCTCGGCTCCTTTTGGATTCTCTCTGCCACTGAAGCTTATTTCATTTCCTTTCACATCCCCCTTTTGGTCAAGAAGATGTTCTCCGTCCCAGGATGCCAGGTCTACATTCTTGAGGTTGGTTTTATGGTCTGGATGTCCTTAGGGTTTTGACGAACATTGTTGCTTGAGCCTTTGTATACTTTGGCAGTTTGTGTTATCTGGCTGATACCAGTCTAAGAGCAACCTCTGGAATGATTTCCGGACTCCGTATCTCTTAGCCATAGTAACTCTAATTTTGTTTTATTTCTTTTAACACTTTTACTACTATTAAATTGCAGACATTTGCTAGCTGAACACTTGTCTTTCTGATCCCTCTTTTTTTAATTGATTTGGAAAACATAACCTTCTTTGAACTGGTTTACTCCAGATCTGTGAAGTGTCTGGATTCAAATGGTAGTTTGCCCAAGATGAGGCAAATCAAAGAGGGTTTTTCTTTGTGTTTGTGCGTGGTCTTTAAGAAAAAAAGGGAGTTTTTCCAAGTCATTTACAAAGAAATGATTCAATTTTAGGTCTTTGTATCTTTCTTTTCAGGGGATTAAATCTCAAGCACAAGAGTTGCCTGTCCTTTATCAGTCAGGCACGGCAATTAGACTAGTACTAGCAAATGAATAAATAGAACACTAAATTCTGTTGACTGTGTTACAGTTCTCTTTGCCTTGGTATTTTGGGCATCTTCATCTTGCTTACATTTCTCAAGTGGGGCCTTCTTCAGATGTTGACTTCTTTCACCAGAACATCTTTTCAAACAGCAAATTAGTATCCAACCATCTTCCTCCCACAACACCCTCTATTAAAGGGCCTCTACCTTCTTCCCAAGCTCTCTTTTCTCTTGGAAGTCCATGTCTAATACATTCCTGTCACTTTGTATGCCATTTTCATGGTAGACTTTAAAGGCTTTCTTAAGTGCTCCAGTTATAAAGCACTGTGTCCTACTGTTCTCTGAAATCAAAGATGTCAGGTTCCACAATGGTCAGCTTTGGGTACTGAAGAGAATAGAATGATAGGAGACTGGCTCCTCTCCCCAAATTTTAGCAGTCTACCCTATGGCCAAAGGAGGATGCTTATCTTGAGGGGCAGATGTGCCACGGCAAATATTCTCTTTGAGATGACATGTTCATAGCAAATGTTTACTGAACACCTGCTATGTGTACAGCATTGATCTAGGTACTAGAACAGAAATATAAGCCTGGCAAACCATAAGGACCCACTACGAAGACATTCTACTTTCCCTGAGGGGGAGAGGGAAGTACACTGCAAACTCTAAGAAAAATCTGCCCAGCTTATGAACCATGAAATGTTAAAGCTGGAAAGGGCCTATCATTATCACCTAATCCAACTGTGTTTTCAGACTATGGACTTTTGATCCTTGAGATTCAGCGAAGTGCCTCAAAGTCTGCTTCTCTGCCCTTCTTGCCTCCACCCCTTTCAACCAGTAGCACTGCTCTGGCCTTCCTTAAGATATATTTGATCAAAGATTCCATAGCTTTCAAAGTTTGCAAGTCATTAATCCAGTCCTGCCCTTTCACGATACAGGTAAGAAGAAAACAGAGCCCCAGAAAGGGAACCAGTTTTGTCTGAGGCTACATAGCCAACTAGAAATTGGAACCCTCAGTTTTCTGATTCCATGCCAGGGATCCACTTCTGCATGTGACCTATAACACTAGCAACAGGCACTTCTAAAATATCAGAGGGGCCTGCTCTCTTGGGAAGTTTCTTTTGTTTTAGGAATAAGACAAAGTTGCTTTGAGGTATACTAAGCCAAGTACCTAGGTCCTGAGTTATTCTAGGAGGTCAGAGAAAGTAGAGATCAAAGGGGTATTTTTAATCCCATTTTGCTGCCTCAAATGTCATCCTTCACAAGGGTATAAGAGTACCTAGCTGGTGGAATTGTGGTGAGGATTAATTGAGATCACACATGCAAAGCCTCTGGCACATGGTAGGTGCTAAATATACAGCTGTTTCTTTAGAACATAAAGTGGTGTCTTTCAGTGATATGGCCACCTATTATTATGTAGAAAAAAATGAGGATTTGTAACTCAGAATCTAGGTTCAAGGTGAGATAGCCTGGTTTACCAGCTGACTGCCAATTCCATATGTCACTTGGTGGGGTCAAGGCACAAACTTAACTTCCCAGGGAGCCTGGCAGGTTTTGGTATTCCTAGTGTGTCCCACTGTGCTAGGACAAAGAGCTAAACAAAGTTAAACAGAGGATGTAGTATTAGGTTTCTTTCAAACACAGAATTGGAATATGCTATTCTTTGCTTTTCCTCTCATAATCTAACTGGAGGAGAAATTTGTCATAAAGGATGTTTTTTTTTTTTCCTCTTGAATAGATTCAGTTCTTAAGAAATTGCAAATGAAATTTCCTCACTTGGAATTAACATGCTCATACATCACTACAAAAAAACCCAAGTAGAAGGAACCTTCTGTTTTGGGAAAAATGGCCCTAGAGGCATCATTGATGGTGTTGCCCCATTCCATGGAGCGTTTGCTTTCTATTTAGTGTTTGTGACTTTGGCTAGGGAATTTTCCAAGACAAAGATTATATTTTGGGCTTGAACTTCAAAGCTCTCCTTTTACACACCCCAACTCCAATCTCAGTCCAACATAGTTGCTTTCCTTCTTTAAGCATATGTAGTCTTCTTTTGCTTTTGACTTAGAGATTTCAATTCCAGTGTTGCCACTCTGCAAGCTCCCCTTGGAGTTTGGGCAACCCTTTCTCCCAATTACCTTATCTCCTCTGAGCAGCAGTCCTGATTTACAGGAGCCCATCCACACAAGAGCTGACAGCAGGTCTCCTCAGATGCCACCAACCATACAAATAGGGCAAAATAGCCAGTGTTTCTTGTCTTGTGACATGTTACAAAAGGCAGTGCTGAGAGGAGCTGGACTGAAGCTCTGATTGTAGATACGGTAGCAGCCAGAAGGATGCAGGAAAAGGTGACATTTCCATTAACAAAAAGATAGTCTCCTACCTCAGCTACACAGAAGGAAAAAAGATTTACTAGGGATCTACTTGGCACCGGACACCATACCAGGTGTTTTCCATTTTTTCATTCATTCTTTGGGAAAATCCTAAGAGGTGGATACTATCATTATTCCTACTTTATATATAAGGTAACTGAGGTCTCAAGAGGTTGAAGAACTTGCCAAAGGACACACAGTAGCAGCAGGTTGAAATCCAGTCTGCCTAACTCCAAACCAACTCTTATCCATTACATCTCCACACACAGACCCAAACTATTGGGGTTGGGGAGGACAGAGGAAGCAAATGCAAGCGAGAATAATTCCATTCAGCAATTGTGTGGGGTGCTTATTTCATCTGTACTAGGCACTGTGCTAGGCACTAGATAGCATACAGAGATGAATAAAATATAGTGATTGCCCTCAAATAGCTTAAAGATAAGTCATCTGCACAGGTAACTCTATGAGAAGAGAGAGTAGGATTATTGTAATTTACCGTTTAAGAGATGGTTATATTTAGAGCAGGCATTGTTCAAAGGGTTTTATGTACATTATCATATTTAATCCTCACCATGATTCTACGAAGCAGATAATATTATCCCAATCTTTTAAATGAGCAAACTGAGGCTTAAAGTTTAAGCAACTTACCCCGAATTGCCCAACCAGAAAGTGGCAGAACCAGGAGCGGCACCTAGGCAAACCTAATTTGGGAACTTAACTCCTATGCTCTACTGTTCAGGGATTTCAAAAGCAAGAGGAATTTAAAGAGCCTATGTAAAACCCAGAGAGTTGAGATGTGCTCCCAGATGGTCTTTTTTTTTTCTCTCTCTCTCTCTTTCAGCCTCTTTTTATCTACAGTTTGTGTTCAATGCAAATCAATTCCATAACATGAGAAGTTACTATGGCTCAAAGCCTAAATACACAAATACAATACACAGTCCAAAACAGATGTATAGCATCCAAATATAGAGCAAAAGGGAGTGTTCATTCACACACACAGTAGCTTGTTTGATCTGGGTGTTCCCATGTAGGTGTCTGAAGAGGGAAAAAAAATGACCGGCTATCAAGACTACTGTGGTCATATTAGATACTGGAATATCAAAGCATCAGTGTGTGACCATGAGGACAAAATACTTCATAGGGTATCTATTTTTAAAAAGGTTTCTGTGCACTGAGGCAGTTGTAAAAGATTTACTTTCCAGAATCAATCCAACTTTAGGCTTAGGACCAAGTTCTAAATATCTAAAAAATACAAACTGTTACGGAAAATGTTCCAAATGTGGCTATTCTGATTCATAAAATTAAAAAAAGTATTTACAGAAAGAGCGTAAAAGTTATTGTGAATTTAATGCAGAATAGATTTCAGTCCTCACTTCCCAAATACTGAATTTACATTATTTTTGGCTCCTTCACATTTGCCTTTTAAATTTCAAGACCTGTCAATTTTACTTTCAAAACAGATCACTTATTAAATTGTAAAAAGTATTCAACATATGCAAAAACAAAAAAGCAGCATTTTGAAATTGGTTGAGGTCAATACACTTCTCTTTGGAATCAGTTTAGCTAAATGAATCTGGTGCTGTTGGTGGATGGAAATGTGATGGGAAATGACTACTATTTGATTTTTACAAGTGTATAAATACGCAAGATTTATTCATTATGCTTGCATTGGGGGGTAGATTCTAACACATCATTGCACTGGTATATGTCAATTACTACATAAAAAGTCAAATACAGTGTCAAATCCAAAGGCTCAGAAATAAGGGTTCAGTTCCCAAGAGAACAGTGATAGCTTAACAATGTAAAACTTTTATCTGGAGTTTATCAGCATTAAATTAGTATTGGTGAAACAGTACATGTAGAATTTACAGTAACACCTGGAGGTTCCTTCTAATGTACACATAAATAGAATCATGGAAGCTTTTATGTTACCTAATCATTTCATGGCCCTATATATTTAATGTACCAAATGAAAACTGAATCTCCATTCCACACCCCATTGCTTCTCTCTAGGTAAGAGAAAATCTATTTGTTTTTCAAAGTAGAGTTTTAGGTGTCCATATTTCTTAAGTCACATTTAAGGAAATCCTGTCTTCATTTTGTATGTTGTCTGTCTTCATCTTCTACACGAAACTCCAGCAGAATTAATACTGGCCTTCATCATCTAGTCAAATCCTTCACGTGTTCTTCAAACCAGCCAAATTTGGGATTCTCAACATTTTCTGCATCAGTAAGGTGTGAAACCAGTAGATTCGATGAAGACCTGTTTTCTTCTTGCCACGCTGGACTTTAGATGTCATTTGGGTTGGGTTCAGAAGATGGGGGAGTGTGGATGTTTCTTGATCTGAGTCTCTTAGCAGTAAAGATGTAAAAGGGAGAGTGAAATCACAAGGAGGCTGGCTGTAGACTGCAGGGCACTGCCACCTCCTGGGGTGGTGGCATTAGCTGGACTTGGGTCAGCTGAGGTATTCTGGGAGGAGTTACTTGAAAGTGTTCTGGCAGTTGTTTGATTTGAATAAATCTGCATGGGTAAAAGCAGCGCCAGAAGCAGCAGCCCCAGTCCGAGCCTGGCCACCATCGCTTTGCCCATGTCCGCTCCATCAGTGCACTGCGAGTCTCGCTGGATGCCGAGTGCATGGAGAACCACTGGCTAGGGGCGGGCACTGGCAAGGTGGGTCCCAGATGATCTTAAAGTGAAAAAACATAAGGGTCTATAGAGGCAACTTTTTTTAACTTTTTTTTTGCTCCTCGTTATTTATCTTCATGTTTTTAAGTAACATGCGGGTGCAGTTATTTTGTTGTCTTTCTTCTACTTTAGAAATTGTATACTGACTTCCTACCACTCTCTCCTACTATGGAAGATTAGAATTTAACTTTCTTCCTGTGCCCCCAAAACAATACACATATTCTTTACACTATCCTCAGTATAGTTATATTAAATGCATTAAACTGAAAAAAATAAATAAAAGCAAGAAGAAACACCTCATGGCTGGTGGGATCCAGAAAGACTTCATAGAGGAGATAGCAATGAGCCTTGAATGATGGTGTTCTAGTTTGCTAATGCTGCCAGAATGCAAAACACCAGAGATGGATTGGCTTTTATAAAAGGGGGTTTATTTGGTTACACAGTTAGTCTTAAGGCCATAAAGTGTCCAAGGTAACACACCAGCAATCAGGTACCTTCACTGGAAGATGGCCAGTGGCGTCCTGAAAACCTCTGTTAGCTGGCGTCTGCTCCAAAGTTCTGGTTTCAGAATGGCTTTCTCCCAGGATGTTCCTCTCTAGGCTGCAGTTCCTTAAAAATGTCACTCTTAGTTGTGTTTGGGGTATTCGCCCTCTCTCAGCTTCTCTGGAGCAAGAGTCTGCTTTCAATGGCTGTCTTCAAACTGTCTCTCATCTGCAGCTCCTGTGCTTTCTTCAAAGTGTCCCTCTTGGCTGTAGCTCCTCTTCAGAATGTCACTCACAGCTGCACTGAGTTCCCTCTGCCTGTCAGCTCATTTATATGGCTCCACTGATCAAGGCCCACCCTGAATGGGTGGCGCCATGCCTCCATGGAAACAGCTCATCAGAGTTATCACCTACAGTTGGGTAGGGCACATTCCATGGAAACACTCAAAGAATTCCAATCTAATCAGCACTAAAATGTCTGCCCCACAAGATTGCATCAAAGATGATGGTGTTTTGGAGATGTAATACATTCAAACTGGCACAGATGGCTAGGATTTTGACAGAAATGGAGCAGTGGAGATGAGACAAAAAATATGAGTGTGCCGTACAGGTAGAAAAGCACAGTGTAAATGTAAGCCAGGGTACTTAGTTTGGCTTGAATATGGGATCACTGGAAAGCAGTATTGGGAGATGATTTCTGGAACATAGTTGGGACTATGCTGTGGAGCTCTTATTTTGACACATGAATTTATGCTCAGTTTGGTAAGCAACTGCAGGCCCTTCCTTTCATTCTTCTTTCCCCTTTTCCTTCCTTTCCTCCCAAGTAATATGTGTGCTTTATAGAATAAAAGTTAATGTATCTTCAAAAGAAAGCACACCCCAACAGAGATGATTAGTGCTGGAAATCTTAATATAGGGACTTTCAGTCTTTTCCCCCATGGAAGAAAATATATAAATGATTCCATATTGTGGAAGGCAGAATTCTAAGATTTCCGCTCTTACGTATATGCCCTGTATAATCTCCTCCCCTTGTGTGTGGACAAAACCTATAAATATCATGGGTAGTTGCTCACTTGATTAGGTTATGGCTGCCTCTAGGAGCTGAGAGGAACTCCCAACCAGCAGCCCAAAAGAAAACGGGGATCTCAGTTCTATAATCATAAGGAACTGACTTCTGCCAACAACCAGTGAGTGTGGATTGCCGCCTAGCTGATACTATGATTTCAGCCTGGTGAGAGACCCTATGTAGAGAGCCCAGCTAATCATACTCAGATTCCTGGCAGATAATAAATGTGTATTGTTTTAAGCTGCTTTGTTTGTGGGCAATTGATACACAACAATAGAAAACAAGTACACATATATAAATTATATTTAAACACACTGTATTCTTCTCTAAGCTGTGTTTTTTTTCCATTTAATATAGCATATATATATATATATACACACACACACACACACACACACACACATATATATATATATATATATATATATATATATATATATATATATCCATGCCATTGAAAGATTTTGAGTAGGGGAATGACATACTTGGAGCTGGGCATTTAGACAGCAGTAAAATGTGGGATGGATGAGAGAAGCAAGAGTTGGGGGAAAACCTGGCAGGAGGTTATAGTGATTATCTGGATTGGTGGTTCTCCACTTTGGAATCACCTGGAACAAATTTAAAAATACTGATACCTGGAACTTACCACCACTACCACCACCTCCCTACCACCACCACCACCCCCAGATTTTTTAATTAGTCTTGGTATAACTTGGCTATCCAGAATTCTGAGATATCCCTGGATGATTCTAAAGTGCAGCCAAGTTTGACAACCACTGGCAGATAGAGGTAGAGAGTGCCATCCTGAACTAAGTGCTTCTATTGAAATAGAAAAGGAAGGTTGGGTGCAAAAGTCATTGCTGAGGAAGCCAGGAATAAGAAGACTAGGGATCCTCTGGCTTGTTTTGATTTTGTTTTTGTTGTTGCTTGTTTTTGTTTGTTTTTCTTTCCACTCATTCATATTGTTAGGGAAATTTTCATTGGGAGATAGAAACTAGAGGCTGGCTATGCTTTCATGGAATGGTAGGAGTGTTGAGGAGGTCCATGAAGAGCATTCCAGGCAAAGGAAATGATCCGAGCAAAGTCTCAAAAGTGGGAATTAGTGTGCCAGGTACCAGCCTGAAGTTGTGATTGGCACAGTGACTGAAATTAGAGTAATGGAGCTGCCACGCAGACTTCAATACCATAGGAATCCAACAGTCATTCCTACTCCTTGAAAAGAAGGGAGAGGAGCTCATTTTTCAAAACGGTTGCTGAGGATGGCAACCTGAGTAGCAGTATGATAAAAAATTAGAAAAAGGCCAGGAAGCTTACAGGGAATGGAGCCAGGTCTAGAGTAGAGCAGTGAAAGGGGAGAGGATAAGGACAAATCAAGAGGTTCACTAGAAGAAAAGGCAATCTGTAAGGACCTACGGGATATGGAGGTGAAGAATGGGAGGGTTGCAAGCTTTGGGGCTGGTAGGATGGTAATAAGGAATTTGAGCACAAGCTATCTATTTTGGCTTTGTAGAAAGAGAAAGAGTAAATTGGCTAAACTTATATTTCCGATGTTTTTGGATATGCCTGAACGCAGTTGGATTATAAGGAATTCGTCTACTGTAGACTCTCCCTTGGGTAGACAAGAGATGGATTTCATAAGGGAAATATCAAGGAAATAAAGTAGTTTAAAGTAGTTTGCTTGCTCCTCACCCTCTGTAAAGGAGAGAAATCCCTTTGGACAGTTGCATGAAATGGGAACTATTAGCAATTCCAGCTGCCAAAAGAGAGAGTACACAATTTTTTTTTTTCTTTTACAGACCCCTTGGTGGAACTTTCTGGGGCTGTGTCTGGTTGTAGTTCATCCTTTTGGCTGTGGTTCAGGTCTTGATGTGCAATGTGTAAGCTGGTCACTTGTAGCTGGAGCAACAGATGGTTGTTCCTCCCTCTCTTAGATGGCTGAGTTTGCCCTGAATCCTTAGGACTGTAAATAATTTACTCTCAATTCCACTGAGCCCAGTTAATATTACTTCTCAAAATAACCCTGCCTGTGCTCTTACATTTATTTATATTTTCCTTGCCAAGGTCTTCTAAATATCCCTTCTGGTATTTATTTTATTGGTAGAAATACTGGCCTGACCCAAATACTGAAGTAAATCATGAAATATAGGAGCATCTTTAGCCAGCCCACTGGGATTTTTAACAGGCCCCCTCCCTTGGGGCAATTTTGTACCAGAAACAACTGTGTGTGATCCTGCTTTCCATCAAGGGTTTATTGTTTAATGAGTCCTGTGGCTGGTGTGGTTTTCCTGTGTTTAGCTTCTGGAGCATTCAGAGACCATTGCTTACATTAGAGAGCTGACAGAATTATTGCCCAGCAAGCCTGCTGGCCACAGCCCACAAGACTGTACTAGCACTGGTAAATTTTATGGCTGACTCAATGAACAGAACAAGCATTTGAAGAGGTAAGAGTAAAGAGCTGTTGTTATCTTGCTCTGCTTAAACTAAAGAAGTCTAGAAATCTTCTCATCAAGCCATCCTTTTTCTGTCTCTCTTTTGCTCTAGGCTTTGTTGTGACTGACCTTCCTCAAGTGCCTGAACCAGGGACTTGTGGGAAACCATGGCTTCAGAATAAGGTCACTGGAGTGGAACTTTGGGGTTCCACTGGAGTGGCTTTCTTGTGGTAAAGTGAACTCTTTCAATTAAAACCTGAAGAAGCAGAACAAGACTAAATCCAACTTTACCTTAGCATTCCAGGCCATCAGCCTACTTAGCCACTCTCAGAACAGTACAATGCATTTGTAAAAATCTTGGAGGTTTTGAAAAAATACTTTCAAATGTATTATATTTGAGACTCATACCACCTCTATGAGGTAGTATATCAATCAGCTGTCACCATGTAACAAACCACCCCAAAACTCAATAGATTAAACAACATTGATCCTTACTGGTCTGCAAGTCTGCTTGGCAGCAACTGATCGAGTTTGGAGATGGCTCTGCTCCACATGTTTCTTATCCTTCTCCTGGGGCCAGTGGGCTAGCCTAGGCATGTTCTTTTCATGGCTAAGGCAGAGACACAAGAGCAAACAGGAACATATTCCTCTTAAGGGTTAGACTTGGAACTGGCTCACTGTTACTACCACATCATTCTATTTGCCAAAGTTATATAATCAAACCTAGAACCAATGCGTGGGAAATCTACTCCATTCCATTTATGGAAGAAATGGCATGAAGAAAGGAAGGGGCAAAGAAGTGGAGTCAAAAATGCAATCCACTACTTACAGGTAGGTAAGTCAGTCCCATACGGTTGTCCCCATTTTATGGATGAGAGACCTGAGATTAGAGAGTTAAAATAATTTGCCTCAGGTCACACAGAAAATTTGGGACACTGCTGGAATTAGCAAACCCAGTTCTCGTGACTTCTAAATTTCTCTGCTTTTTGCCACATTGAATGCCAAGATTCCATAGCGTGTGCCGTATCGGCCAGTTAAAGCTCCGTGGCTCTTTGCAGGGTGACTCCTTGTGCTCTGATCCTTTTCCTCCTTTATGCCCCAGGGATTTGTCCCATTGGTCCTCTTTACAACCACCACCATTTTTTTCCCTCTTTCATTTGGCCCTGCTTTGGGGTTGGGGATGGATGAAGATCCCCCTACTTACATACACATACTTTCCTGTCCCTGAAAGAAATATTTTCTCTCTCCATTCTTAGGAAAACTAGATAGGGGTGTGTTTTTTTTAATCCAAACATTAAATGATAGTTGGATCAGAATGGCCTCTTAGGGTCCCTTCAAATGCCAATATACTACAGTACTTTGTAAAAATGGGGGTATTATAAACACCTGAAATCTGTCAACATTCTTATTTCTGACTATTAATACTTAGATAGTAATGGGTCCAGGCTAGTTTTCTCTTAGCCTTTTCCTGATTGTCTGGTCTGGGTAGAATTTTTTTTATTAGAGAAATTGTAGGTTTACAGAAAAATCATGTATAAAATACATAAAATACAATGTTCTCATATCCTTCCCTATTAACACCTAGCATTAGTGTACTACATTTGTTATAATTCATGACAGAACATTTTTATGATTGTACTATTGACCATAATGGTACTAGTAACTATAGTCCATCATTTACAGTAGGGTTCACTGTGTTGAAAAGTCCTATGTTGCTTTTTTTTTTTTGTATATAATATATATACAGCCTAAAAGGTCTCCTTTCAACCACATTCACATATATAGTTCAGTGCTTTAAATTACATTCACAATATTGTGCTACCATCACCACCATCCATTACCAAAACTTTACAATCATCCCAAATGGATGCTCTGTACAACTCATGAGGTCTGAGTACAATTTTAAACCAAGCTGCTCAAACCCAGCCTGAAGAGATTTGAGCTGGTATCTCTGATACAGTTTGTGAAATTTTTTCAGATGTGAGTCTCCATAGCAACCCTATGTCCCTGACTTTCAATACACTGCACTACTAAATCTGCCCTTTAGCATCCTTCTCTGGGCTTTTGGTCAGCCTGCACTGACAGTGTGGTTGTCTCACTTGAAACTTCTAGACCGAGATCCCCATTGCCCCAGTCTCTGAAAGACCCTCCCTTTCTCTTTCTTTCTTTCAGTTCTCTTTCCTGATCTTTTTTTCTGCACATAACTTTCAGCAGCTGGTTGATATGGCTGATGGCCTCTACCATTCAGTGTTGTTCCACCTTCTCTCTCGATTCTAAGGGCTAATGTGACTCAGCTACAGCAAGGAGGCTGAGTTCTGATCTCTTTCCCCTACTTCTCTGGAAGACTGGAAGACATATTAGGTGCATCAATTTCTAGGGGCAGAAGGTAAGTAAGCTGCCTCAGTAGTTGAAGAACCAAGAGACAATGATGGTTGTCCATGAGCCTCCAGAATCGACAGCTAAATACAGAAGGAAGGTAAACAGGGACAAGGTTATTAAAGAAAACAACAGTTGTTGCTGGAAAAAAAAATAGTTACTACTCAATAAATACTAACAGGTCTGCTTTTGGCCCTTGATTATCTTACTGATTCATCCCCATGGGGAGAGAGAGATACAAGCATCATGTCAGAGAGGGTAAGGAAGCAGAAAAGTATGGCTAGGGGCTTTACCATAGATATTTGTGCTTTCTATTTTGGAACAATCCACCATTGCACTTTGGAGAGGAAGCAAGGAGGCAGCTGGAGGTGTGGCACCTTGTGCTATGACTCTTGACTTGCTTGCCTGGTGGCTGGCAACACAATATATTAGTAGTAAGTCTGGGCTCTAGAGCTAGACTGCCTGGGTTTGACTCTCATTAGAAGTGTGACATTCAGCAAGGTTCTTAATGCTAAAGCTTAGTTACCTCATCTATATCATGGTCATAATACTTCCTGTCGCACATGGTTGTTGTGACAATTAAATAAGATAATGTTTATAAAGTGTTTGGCACAATGCCTGGTGCATAAGTAAGCACTAAATAAATGTTAGCATTTTTAATACTAGCTGATGCACATTAGGGAGATTTTCAAGAAGGAATTGATTATGAGAGTACCTTGAGACTATGTGGTATCTACTGATTGTTCCTTTTTTAGTAAACACTTTTGAATGTAGTAAAAGCTCTCCTCACTGACCTCCCCATAAATGACTTGGTGGAATAAGTTGATGCTTTTCATTCCTACTGAACGACATAGAGCCTATGAATATGTTAGGTTACAAAGCAAGGATTAATTAAGTATGCTAAGAAACTGACCTTGAGAAGAGAAGATTATCCCAGATTACTGGGTGAATCCAATGTAATCACAAGGTCCTTATAAGTGGAAGAGGGAGGCTGAAGAGAGAACATTAGAGTGATGTGAAGTGAGAAAGACTCGGCCCAATGTTGCTGGTTTTGAAGATGGAAGAAGAGCGCCACAACCCAAGGAATGCAGGTGGCCTCTAGAAGCTGAAAAAGAAAAGGAAAGGGATTCTTCCCTAAAATCTCCAGAAAGGAATGCAGCACTGCTGACACTTGATTTTAGCCCAGTAAGACCATTTCAGACTTCTGCCTCCAGAAATACAAAAAGGTACATTTCTATTGTTTTAAGCCACTAAGTTTGTGTTAAATTTGTTACAGCAGACATAGGAAACTAACACAGAACTTGAGCCAAGTTAATGACAAACAACAAAACCTATCTAATAATTTCCCCAACTGTGCTCATAGGAAACCCAGGCCCTTCATACTTTCAGGTACACAAGATTTACGCTAACATCTTTGTCTAGTCTTGGTAGCACCCATGTTGTCCTGAGAGAAGATGCTTCCTTTCCTTTAATCTTTTCCATTCAATCAATCTTTACGGTGTCTCTTCCATTTGCCAGGCAGTATGCTAAATGCTGAGGCCACACTGGTGAGCAACACAGATATAGAGTCTCTTTACATATAGCTCTCAGGCTATTTTCATTATTTCTTCCCATTTCAAAACCTCTACTTTTAGGGAGGGAGAATGATTCTCAATACCTTCCTGTTTCTGGGCTAAAGAACACCTCTGTTTCTTTGGTCGTTTGGAAAACAAGAAACATTTGAGCCATTACTCATGCCATTCTTCCTTTAACCCTTTCCTCAGATTGCCTTTGATTTATGACTCTGGTATCTCCTCTTTCTCCCATTCCCCCATCCCACCAAGTGATTTTCCAGAATACTGTCATTACAATCTTCCAACATCAAAATACCAGCAACAAAACAGATATTTCCACCAAGGAAAGAGGAGGATAGTTCCCTCATGCTCCATTCTCCCATGTCTCCATGTTCATTTTAAGCTATGCACTCTACTCAGATGTTTTCTCCCATCTAAAATGGACCACGTCATCAAATCCAAGTCTCTCCCATTTGTCATGTACAGCTCATATCTACCTTCCACAGTGCTTTCCCCAGCCCTAGCAGCTTACTCGTGTCTCTGTAGTGCATACAGTTCTGAGCCACACATCCTGCCCCTTATTTACTATGTCATTTGGGTCTCTAGTTGTCATGTGTGGCTCAGGCATTTTGTTACTTCCCTAACCAAAAATCTCCTTCAATGGTTTCCCACTGCCCTCAGGATAAAGTCCAAATTCCTCATCATGGTTGTTCCCGTTTGCTAAGGCTGCTGGAATGCAATATACCAGAAATTGATTGGCTTTTATAAAGGGGATTTATTAGTTCACAAATTTATAGTTCTAAGGCCATGAAAATGTCCAAATTAAGGCATCAAGGGGTAGATACCTTCTCTGAGGAAAAGACAGATGGCATCTGGAACACCTCTGTCAGCTGGGAAGGCACATGGCTGGCATCTATTGGTCCTTTGCTCCTGGGTTCCGTTCAGCTTCTGATTCTGGTGGCTTTCTCTTTAATCATCTGTGTGTTCTCACTTAGCTTCTCCGGGGCAAACTCTGGGCTTCATCTCTTAGCTTAGCATCTCCAAATGTCCTTTCTGTCAGTATCTCCAAGCATCTGGGTCTGTGTTAACTCTGAGCTCTCTCTCTCACTCCCTGAGCTCTTTTGAGGACTCCAGTAAACTAATGAAGACCCACCTTGAATGGGCAGGGCTCACATCACCATGGAACTAATCTAATCAAAAGGTCCCACCCGACTGTATAATGGTTCAGCCACTCTGGAACTCAGTCTGGCAGTTCCTTAGAAAACTAGATATAGAGTTACCATTCGACCCAGCGATTGCACTTCTCGGTATATACCCAGAAGATCGGAAAGCAGTGACACGAACAGGTATCTGCACTCCAATGTTCATAGCAGCATTATTCACAATTGCCAAGAAATGGAAACAACCGAAGTGTCCTTCAACAGAAGAGTGGATACATAAAATGTGGTATATACACACGATGGAATACTACACGGCAGTAAGAAGGAACAATCTCGTGAAACATATGACAACATGGATGAACCTTGAAGACATAATGCTGAGCAAAATAAGCCAGGCACAAAAAGAGAAATATTATATGCTACCACTAATGTGAACTTTGAAAAATGTAAAACAAATGGTTTATAATGTAGAATGTAGGGGAACTAGCAATAGAGAGCAATTAAGGAAGGGGGAACAATAAGCCAAGAAGAACAGATAAGCTATTTAACATTCTGGGGATACCCAGGAATGACTATGGTCTGTGAATTTCAGATGGATATAGTAGGAACAAGTTCACAGAAATGTTGCTATATTAGGTAACTTTCTTGGGGTAAAGTAGGAACAGGTTGGAAGTAAAGTAGTTATCTTAGGTTAGTTGTCTTTTTCTTACTCCCTTGTTATGCTTTCTTTGAAATGTTCTTTTATTGTATGGTTTTTTTTGTCTTTTTTTTAATTTTTTTTATACAGTTGATTTAAAAAAGAAAAAAAAGTTAAAAAAAAAAAAAAAGAAGAAAAAAAAACAAGGAAAAAAATACGTAGTGCCCCCTTGAGGAGCCTGTGAAGAATGCAGGGGTATTGGCCTACCCCACCTCGATGGTTGCTAACATGACCACAGACATAGGGGACTGGTGGTTTGATGGGTTGAGCCCTCTACCATAGGTTTTACCCTTGGGAAGACGGTTGCTGTAAAGGAGAGACTAGACCTCCCTATAATTGTGCCTAAGAGCCTCCTCCCCAGTGCCTCTTTGTTGCTCGGATGTGGCCCTCTCTCTCTAGCTAAGCCAACTTGAAAGGTGAGATCACTGCCCTCCCCGCTAAGTGGGATCAGACACCCAGGGGAGTCCATCTCCCTGGCAATGTGGAATATGACTGCCGGGGAGGAATGTAGACCTGGCATCGTGGGACGGAGAACATCTTCTTGACCAAAAGGGGGATGTGAAAGGAAACGAAATAAGCTTCAGTGGCAGAGAGATTCCAAAAGGAGCCGAGAGGTCACTCTGGTGGGCACTCTTACGCACAATTTAGACAACCCTTTTTAGGTTCTGAAGAGTTGGGGTAGCTGGTGGTGGATACCTGAAACTATCAAACTACAACCCAGAACCCATGAATCTCGAAGACAGTTGTATAAAAATGTAGCTTATGAGGGGTGACAATGGGATTGGGAAAGCCATAAGGACCACACTCCACTTTGTCTAGTTTATGGATGGATGAGTAGAAAAATAGGGGAAGGAAACAAACAAACAAACAAAGGTACCCAGTGTTCTTTTTTACTTCAATTGCTCTTCTTCACTATAATTATTATGCTTGTTATTTTTGTGTCTGTGCTCATGAAGGTGTCAGGGATTGATTTAGATGATGAATGTACAACTATGTAACAATCGAATGCACGATTTGTTTTGTATGACTGCGTGGTATGTGAATATATCTGAATAAAATGAAGATTACAAAAAAAAAGAAAAAAAAAGGTCCCACCCCCAATTGGGTGGGTCACATCTCCATGGAAACAACTTAATCAAAAGATCCTACCACAGTAGTTCTGTCCAAATAAGAGTGGATTAAAAGAACATAGTCTTTTATGGGGTACATAACAGATTCAAACCAGCACAATGGTCTCTGATTCTTCAGGATCTAGTAGCCTTTTCTTCTTCCCCACTTTCATTGTGTACCATTCTCTCCCTCTCTTGCCTCTGCAGCCATTGTGACATCCTCAAATGCATCATGTTCTTTCCAATTTCTGGACCTTCAACTCCCTACTGAATCTGCCTGAAATGCCCTTCATAAACTGTTTCCCCTCTCACCCCCATCTTTCCACTTGGCTTGCTCACCCTCCAGTTTACAACTCAGGCATCATTCTCTATAAAAGTGAGAGTATTAGGCCTCCCTTCATAACACTTGTAATTACTTAGATTTTTTTGTCTTCTTGTAGATATAAGCTCCATGCGTTTTGAAAAACAGAGAGAGTGAGTGAATGAATGAATGATCTTTTAGTCGTGGAAGGACTATGCTCTCTGAAAAAACCCTCCCCCATTATTCTTTTACCTCTGCACTGTGTTTTCTTCCCTCATAGCACTTATCACAATTTGTAATTTTTTAAATCGTTTACCGTCTATCTCCTCCAACTAGAATGTAAGCTCAACGAAGGCTGGAACCTTGTCTGTCTTATTCACCGCTGCTGTATCACACAGTGCCAAGCTCATAGTATGCCCAAAAAATTTTTAATCGAAAGAATGTCAGCTGGATTTTTCATGGAATCCAGACAAGACACACCATTACTAATTTTTATGCCACTAATAGATAAAGAGGGAAGCAGTGAAGGCAGAGGAAGTTCCTTGTGTTTCAGGATTCCCCCTGAACACCGAAAGTGTGTTTCACTCTACATACTTTCCTGTCATCTAAATGATGTTAGTTAATAACACTTAAAATGTCTATACTGTCATTTGCCTCAAATTCTTGTATTTGTATTTTCTCCATATGATTTAATCATATTTTTTGTGAGGCAAACAAATTAGATATAACTAGCCCTATATATGGATCAGTGGTTCTTAAACTTAAATGTGAAGTAGAAACACCCACATTGTTTGCTAAAATGCCTAATTCCCAAACCCAAGCCGAAGCAATTCTGATTCTTTAGATCCAGATTGTTGCCTAGGAACCTACATTTTAACACACTTCCTCAAGTTGTTCTGATGCAAATTATCCAGGAATCACCCTTTGAGAAAAGCTAACATGGATTTTGAAGTGGATATCAAAGCAATGTAGTGGCCTGCTCAAGTAATAATACTCAGGCACTAATCTGTACTAAGGCTGTACAGAAAGTTACTATTATCTAATTTAATCTTTTCTACTATCCAATGAAGAAGGTATTATTATAATCCCCATTTTGCAGGTGAGTAACTTGAGGCTAAGAGAGGTTGAATAATTTGCCCAGAGTAAAACAGCTCATAAATGGTAGAGTCATTCAACTTAATTCTGACTCCAAAGTACATGCTCCTTCCCTTAACCCCAAGCTGTCTGCCTCCCACAGAGCATCCTTGTTTGCAGACTTCTGGATTCTTGGCCAGCTCAGTGTGCGCTTACCTCCCCAGTCCTAATCAGAATTATGATCTGCTCCTTTAAGGTACTCTATTGCAGGTTACCAAGGGGAAAAGCCTTATCTTCCAGCAGTTCTTTGTTCTGCATTTGTTGAAACAACAGGCCCCAGGGAAAGAGGCTCTTTGTTAGAAGAAAAAAATGTTATTTCTGCCCTCCACACATACTAAATTAATTATCAGCTACAGAAGAAACTGCTGAAACTCTGGCTTATTTGACCCTTCCTTTCCTCCAAAGCAGGAAGCAGCACAGCAAGAGACAGTTTCTGAAACTCAAGGGCTCCCCTGCATACCATAGCCTAGGACAAAGATGAAGTGCTCTGGGTATGAGCCCTGAGATAAGACAACCATCAATAGATGGAGTGTTTATGAAAAATGGATTGTGATTTACAAAAAGTGCTCCCTTCAGGGATTTGGACTAAACTGAATGAACTCCCCTTTGCAC
The DNA here is from genome assembly GCF_015220235.1 of Choloepus didactylus. Lineage (NCBI taxonomy): Eukaryota > Metazoa > Chordata > Mammalia > Pilosa > Megalonychidae > Choloepus > Choloepus didactylus. Next base: position 152,567 of record NC_051335.1, on the reverse strand, counting down.
TTGGCCTTTCCTGTACACTTGATCTTAGGAGGTCATACAGAGGCCCTCCATTAACCTGATATGAATAGATAAATTACTCGGCAGAAGGGTTTCTACTGACAGCAGAAGCTGGGATTGAAAGTGCTTCCCTGGATAGTAGAAGTAACTAGATGATGGATCTCCCTATTACACCCACCTCTGGCTTCCACTTTCCTTTACTTCAGATCAATATCCTCACAGACAATAATCTGGGCATTAACATATCACATCTAGGGGGAGAAAAGCCAGGAAGGGCTCTCCAGAGGTCATTAGATCTCTGCCGGGCAGGATCTAAGAAAAAGAAAGCAAATAATAGTTGCATGCTGTCTCCATGCACAGGAGTAGTGGCCTAGAACAAAGTAGTGAGAATTTACGAGGCATTATGAAACAGTGCCAGAACTGATTAGCAATGTCTGTCATAGACATAAAAATATGGAGAGGCTGGCACATGGGTCACACTTTTGCCATCCTTGCTCCAAGCCGATAGTTCCTAAACCTGAACGCACAACAGAATTACAGGGAGCTTTTTAAAATACCCCAGACCAATTAACTTAGACTCTGGAGGTAAGATTCAGACATTTGAGCACAGAGGATTGTGAGCCTCTGCTCTGCACCATTGCAGGCACACAGATGACTTAATTCAGTTTTTCCCAAATGCATTTCCTCCAACCAGGACCTGCCAACCTGGCTGCATAAGAATTTTCTGAGCAGCTTGTAAAATTGTGTATTCCTGAGACCAGCTTCTAAAAATCCTAATTTGGAAATAAGTATGAGGTAGAACCCAGGAATGTGAATTTTTAAGACTCTTATAAGTGGAGTCAGGTTTGGGAATCTCACCCCTAAAATATTCTTTAAAAGTTTTTTTATTATAAAATAATAAAACAGTTTCACTCACACACATACAGTCCTTCAAATGTGTACAGTTAGCAACTTTCAGTATGATCACAGAATTGTGCATTCATCATCGCAATCAATTTGAGAACCTTTTCATTGCTCCAAAAAGAAAAATCCCACACCTGTTATTACCCCCTATTATTGACACTTAGCCTTGGTGTGGTACCTTTGTTACAACTGATGAACGAATATTACAATATTACTGTTAACTGTAGTCCATAGTTTGCATTAGGTGTATTTTTCCCATATACCACCCTATTATTAACACCTTGTAATAGTGACATACATTTGTTATAATCTGTGGAAGAACATTCTTATATTTGTACTATTAACCACAGTGCATCATCCACAGCAGGGTTCCCTGTGTTATACAGCCCCATGTTTTATCCTCTGTCTTTCCTTCTAGTGACATACACCACCCTAAACTTCCCCTTTCAACCACAATCACACACGATTCAGTGCTGTTATTTACACACATGGTAATGTGCTACCATCACCTCTATCCATTTCCAAACATTAACAATCAAACTTATTAATAAATTCTGCACAAAATAAGCATCAGTTCCCCATTCTCTGTCCTCATTCCATCTTTGGTAACTTGTATTCTAATTAACTTCATGAGTTTGCTCATTATAATTAGTTCCTATTAGTGAGACCATACAATATTTGTCCTTTTTGTCTGGCTTATTTCACTCAACATTGTACCTTCAAGGTTCAACCATGTTGTTGTATGAATTAGGACTTCATTCCTTCTTACAGCTGAATAATATTCCATTGTATGTATATACCACATATTGTTTATCCATTCCTCAGTTGATGGACACTTGGGTTGTTTCCATCTTTTGGAAATTGTTAACTAATGCGACTATGAACATGATGTGCAAATGTCTGTTCACATCCCTGCTTTCAGTTCTTCTGGTTATATACCTAGTAGCAGGATTGCAGGATCATATGGCAATTCTACACTTTGCTTCCTGAGGAACCATCAAACAGCCTTCCACAGCGACTTCACCATTTTCCATTTCCACCAACAGTGAATGATTGTTCCTATTTCTCTGCATCCTCTCCAACACTTGTAATTTTCTTTTTTTTTTTAAATAGTGGCCCTTCTAGTAGGTGTGAAATGATACCTCATTGTTTTGATTTGTATTTCCCTAATAGTTAATGATGTCGAGCATCTATTCATGCACTTTTTAGCCAACCCTAAAATATCCTTAATCCTTCAGATGAATGAGAACTTTGAGCATAGCTTTGTGCTCTAGGTTCTTTGTGCAGAACTTTGTGCTCTACATTCTCAATCCTGGCTGCACACCAGAATCCCCTGGGAAGCTTTTAAAATGGTGCCTGGGTCCAACTGCAGATCAATTAAATCAGAACCTCTGGAGTGGAACCTAGGTGATTCCAAAGTGCAGCTAAAACTGAGAATCACTGCTGTAGGGAGTGGGGCACAGGAATCTCACTTGAAACTATCATCAGGTGGTTTTTATTTCTCTTTTTCTATGGATTTAGTCCCTAACTTAGCCTAGCCACTTTTGGCTTGAGACTAGATAGCGGAACTGCTTCTCTTTCCCGAACCTTGTTTACCCACTAAATTCTATCATTAATAAGGGTTGTGCTCTTATGGGCCTTACTGTACTTAGTAAACATTAGCTGCAGTTACTCATTCATTTTGTAAATACATAGTTACTGAATGTATAAGAGTGTTTATAAAATGTGGATTCCAATATCTTCTACATGTGTGAAGAGGGGTTTAGGAGGAAGATTTATTTTATTTTTTTTAGAAAATCAAATGAAGGAGAATAAAATGAAATGATGCTCTTAAGAGACAGAGGCTTTGTAAAGACCAAGCTGTGTCTGAGGCTAGAGGCCTGCAAGGCCCCTCATTGTGAATTAGCGGCAGCAAATTAATGTCTTAACTAACAATCCATGATTGGCCCTGCTGGTTTCTTTTGAAGCAAATGGAAGAGATACCATTTCTTTCCTTTGGAAGCTTTGCCTCTGTGTTCATCTGCCTCACATTGGTTGTGTAAGGCGGTCAGACAACAACAGGCAGTCAGCCATGCAGAGATGATCACACCAGAGATAGACTTACAGAATCCTGCAGGACTCCCCCTCTTCTTCAAAACAGATTTAGAAATTGTATGTACTGTCTCACTTATGCTCGAATTTCCACATTATATAATATTACCTTAGTGATTAATATATTTGATTTAAACATTCCCTCTTCAAATCGTTGTTTTTTAAAGTATAAGCAGAAGTAAAATGTTAAGTACCTGATATATCCAATACTCTGAGGAAAGAGAGTCATGATTGTCTTGTTGGAGAAATGATTCTAGAAGAATAGTGAAAAGGACCTCTCAAAGACTGAGGGTTCCAACTCCTCCTAATAATGCAAATGGCTTTTTTCTTGTCCTTTCTATTTCAGACTTTCTTGCAGAGGTAACCTTTTTCGAGTCTTGCAGTTCAAAGTGCAGTCCTATGAGAAGCCACGTGAAAGCACTGAACTGAACCTAGTCATCTCTATAGCCCCAAGGTCTCACATAGCACCTGTATGTAGTATGGGATAGTGGAGGGAATAGAGGCCAATGAAAAGGTAACATCCTAGAACTGTTATGGATGATTTTGGATCCAGCCTTGGACCTATCCAAATGCAACCTGTTCTAGTTTGCTAGGCTGCTGAATTCAGATACCATAAAATGGGTTGGCTTTTAGTAAATGGGAATTTATTAGCTTACAAGCTTATAGTGAGTGTCCAAATCAAGGTATCATCAAGATGATCCTGGACTCCTCTGTCACAGAGCAAGGCACATGGTGGTGTCTACTGGTCTCTCCCTTCTCTTCTGGGTCTCATTGCTTTCAGCTTTCTGCTTCTGTGGCTTTCTCTCTCTTTTCCTGAATTTCATTCTCATATGAAGGACCCCAGAAAGAGGATTAAGACCCACCCTGAATGAGATGGGTCACATCTTAACTTAAGATCCTACTCACCAAAAGATCTTACTTACAATAGGTCCACATGCCCAGGAATTGATTAACTTTAAGAACATACTTTTCTGGGGTACATACAGCTTCAAACCATCAAACAATCCAACAGCCAAACCTCTGGAGAACAGCCTAATTGTTCTTGTAAGCAAGACCATTTCCTTTTCCCCCACGGAAAATGGGACCCAACAAACCCCTAGCTGATGCAATGTCCTCATCCCTCTGCTCTGAGAATAGACTATTGTGTTTTTGCCAAGAGCTGGCTATCCAGTGACTAATCTGTTCCTATACATTTATACTCACTGCAAAGTATCCTGGGACGTGTTTTTAGTCAAGAAAGGTTAGTACTAACATTGTGTCAGGGGATTAATCCATTTTAATTGCAAATGCCGAGAACAAACCTACTTCTTTGGGGCCCAGATGTATGACTTTGGTTAAATATTTATAGATCATTTGGAATGTTTATTCTTAATTCTGGAGCTAGGTATTTACTTCCATAATTGCATACTTCTCCCCCACCTCCAATCCCATCCAGTGTTCTCCTGATATTTTCTCTCTAAAATATAAATGGGGTGGGCAAGAAATGATGGAACACCTGGCTCATGGACTAGAGCTAATGATGCCAGTGGGAGATAGGCCTGGGCTAGTAGAATAACCAGGAAAATGCTCTAGGAATATTACCAGATTCATGGAATGAGCAGGGGCCTCAGAATCAGGAAACCTGAATTATAGTCCCAACTCTTGTTACAAATGAACTGTGTCACCTCCTCTGGGCTTCAGTTTCCTTATCTGTAAAATGAGGATACTTGAATTTGAATTTCTAAGACTTATTCCAGCTCTAAGTCTTTATGGCAGCTTGCTCTAAAGCCATCTTGGAATCCCAAGCCAGTCCAGGTATAATACTTGTGCTTTCTAGAGCAATGCCATCCAATAGAGCTTTCTACAATGATAGAAATGTTCTGTATCTATGGTATCCAATACAGTAGCCACTACACACATGCAGCTAATATGAAAAATGTGGTTGAGTCAACTTCCATCATCCTACATTGATTACACATTTTTCATACAAAAAAGTGTTTGCTTAATTTGTAAAATATTTCTTTGCCACTTAATAGCTTATTGATCTATATCCCTTAATATTGACTACAGAGAGTTATCAGCCTGTCTGAATTAAAAACAGTGGCTAATGTACTAATGCAGGGGTCCTTGTCACACAACTCATCGAGTTGAAAATCAGTTACGGGCCAGAAAAGAGATGCTGCTCCTGGACTTAACTTTACTGCTTATAAATTTACTTTATTTGTAGTAAAGTAGTAAATAATAATGTTTATAAATATTTATTAATATTATCATTAGTAGTAGATGTAGAACTAAACAATAATAAGTATTATTATTACTTGGTCAAGATTTTTCAATCATAGTCCTTAAAGAACCATGCAGCACTCATGAAAAAGTTTGGGGAGTATTTTTAAAAATACTAAACTCTGGTTCCATAAACTGGTTAGAATGGAAAATTTTAAAATGACTTGGTTATCCAAGAGGTAGTATAAATGTTTGGAATGGCACATCTATGGCATGAATGCCATTGTTCCCCACAGTTTATTTGGCACTCGACATTCCTTTCTGTTGAGTTTGGACCTAGTGTCAAACATCTAAACACAGTGCTGTAGACAGCCCTATCAAGCAACTAAGACAATTAAATGACGACATTTAAGATGAAGCTTATTTGCCCTCTCTAATCTTTGCTGTATTGACATTACCAATTTGTAAGAGGCAAAAACACAGTAAAATACATATAGCACTAAAGTAGAAAGAGACCTGAGAGAGCACTCAGTCTAATTTCCTTATTTTATAGATGAGAAGAATAAGGCCCAAAGGAAGGATGGAAGTTGTCCAAGGTTACATAGTCAATTGCTTTCAAAAAATAGTACTAGCTCCCAGCCTCCTGACTCAGACAGAACCCAGCGCACCACCACCTCTAGTTCACGTTGGATATTTGTGGCAGAATTATCATCACTCTTGAGTTTACTGGAAATCATGTCTACTTGTTCAGACACTTGAGGCTCTGTAAGGCCTAGCTATTAAATCGGGTCAAACTGTTGATTTGTAGGATTATCTGGTATATTTTTTTCCCATAAGTTGAACTTACATGCTTTCTACACATCTGTGTTCAGTACTACCTGATTGGAAGAAGGAAATAGCAACTCATCAATTGAAATGACCAATCCTAGCTTAGCAAGATCTGCTGGAATGTGTTGTTCTGATTAACAAATGCAATCTTTATTGTGATAATTAGCAAATTCCTGGATCTTTGTCTTTGTTAATATGTTGGGCTCCGCCTAGTAACTTGCTCCTCCTATGGCTGTGATCTCAATAGGGGTTGTTGCTCTGTCAAAATGGCATTTATTAAAAGTGATAACATTGATATGATTGTCAGGCGGGAGCTAAGCCGTTAGCCCTTGCAGTGTCAACGGAGGGGAGACAAGCCTGCTGTTCTAATCAGGGCAGCAGCAGGAACCTGTGGAGTCTTGGTTACTGGTTTTTTAGACTGTCTTTGTGACCTAAATGATCTTTAGGTTTGCAATGTTAAATGATTTTCAAAGTGAGAAATACTATTATTATTTATTAAATAGTATAATTACTGTAAATGAACAATCAGGAGAAGGGTATAATTGTGGTTATTGGCACTCTCATCTGCCAGATGCATCTGTTTCTGAACAAATGTCCCGGCCCGCGGGACGATCAACGGAGACTTCGATACCTGCGAGGGAGGAATGGTATGGGACAAGAGACACGAAGAATGACAGCAAGACAAGTATTCTGATCAAGCTGCAAAGCTTTATTGAAAAGGCAGGGTATATATGCCCTGGAGGGAGCGGGGGTAGCTAATAGGGACAGGTGGCGGTCTGGGATTGGTGGCAGCTGTTGCTGGGGTGGATGGTAGATGGGTGGCTACTTGTTTAGGCGCGAACTCTTGGCATGAACTGCTACTTCCGTAAAGAAGGCTGACGCTATTCAAGGTTATTCTTAGCTCTAGAGGCCATGTTGTGCTTCCGGCATCGCTGAAGGTGCAAGCGTCCCCAACATCTCCTCCCTTTGTTTTATAAAAGGATGGAGAGAGAAATGCCGATCAAGCATTTCGTTGGCATTAACCTGCTGGGGGAAGTAGAAGCCTCACTTCCCAAGCTGCTTGTGGCTCTGTTTTCCTGGGAAGGGGGATGTTGTGCAGAGCAACCCCTATGCAAGTGAGGCATACTTCTCAAGGAGCTCAAAAACGGCCTTTGACTGTGTTTTGGCCCTCCTTTGCAGTGCTTTGCTCGCACCCAGCGGTACCAATCATAGCATAAGCTAGAAGCATACTTTCGAGTGATATGCTGCTCCCGTAGGAGGGGGTTGCTTACCCAGTTGGGGAGGCAACAAACAAACATTCAGTGCCTCTGTTTAGAAAATGGGTTTATATCCTAAAGTTTCCCCTGCTCTTTCACATTCCCACTAAGCAGCAAGTTGTATTAGGGAAACTTCCTCCTTTTTTTAACTCTTTGTTGTGTCTAAAAGATCCCCTTCATAGATGTATTCCTTTATAATTGAATTTTTTTTCCCACTTCTAACCTGAAATGAAACAGAAAGGGGTACCATAAATTTGAATAAGCAAAACATACTGGCTCAACATACTGTGATCAAAAGGAGGAATTTCTGTGTGTGTATGTGTGTGTGTGTGTGTGTGTGTGTGAGAGAGAGAGAGAGAGAGAGAGAGAGAGAGAGAGTTAAGGTCAGAATAGGGTTTTTTTATAAGTTGGTCAGTAGAAAATGGACATCAAGGTTTGAACAAATAAAGCATGGACGGCCTCACTGTGATTGAAAATGCTTCTAGGTTCTATGCCAATTTTCCACTATTATGTACTTTGTTGCTGTTTAAAACTCTGTCAACCTACAGAAAAATTAATTATTCATTAATTTTTCTCAAAAACTAATCCCATTCTTTTCCTTGCAACTGGTTCCCTATAATCCTTTAAATGAACTGAATTTCAATGTGATTGGAGCTACCCAGCTTTTCTGAAGACATGAGTAAGAGTAAACTAATGCCCCACTTTCCATTGAAAGACGCACCCTTCAGCTAGTGACTTACACCTGTCATTTCCTTCACAAGATTGACTTGTCTCTTTCCATATCCTGGGGACTTGGAAAAAGCAGGCCAGACACCCAGGATTCCTTGGCAAAGAAGAGTGTGTGAGCATGCTCCCCACCAGGGCAAGAGTGGAAAAAGTAAAGCTGTGAAAGTTTGTTTTGTTCACAGCTCAATAGCTCTGTTCTGTTTTGCAGATCATCACTAAGATGTTGCCTCCTAACATGTTATTTCTGTCAGGAATATTTTGTGTGAAACAGGTTCCTCCCAATGAGTATTTGTATTTTAACTGTAAAATCTAACTATCAACATTAGCCCATTCAACTTCTAACAAATCATTCTTTCTCAGTCTTGCTGTCACTGCCATCTTCATTTTCACATGGAATCAGACACCTGCCAATCATTCAAGGGTGAAGAGTATATTATCCCATACTAGGATCATCCATTTCATTCAGATCTTTGACTCTGCCATATTACTAGGTTCAAGGCCTTGTATCAGAGATTTTCCCAGAAACTAGAAGCAGTGTAAAGGCAAGCTTTGCAAATGCAAATTTCATAAATGCCTGACCTGAACTTCATCTTTATGGTATTGAGGGAATCTAAATGAAGTGGGTGCCCTGTTGGAAGAGTCTAGGATTAATGCTGTCAAAATCTCCATTTCTAGCCCCCTTTACACATGTGTTACTCTTAACTTCAAGTCATTTAACCCTAGAATACTTCCATATCTTCAGTCATACAGCAAATCATGGTTGGAGAATAACCCTGTATTAATTTGGTAAAGCAGATGCTAACATGGCATTAGATGTGCAAGGGATTTATTTAAGGAGGAACCTGTGATAGAGAAAGGGCCAAAGGAGGGGGGAGAGTTGGAAGATCACAGTGCAGTTCTGACCCCTGCGAAGGAGAAAGGGAAGGAAAGAGAATAGGATAAACAGTCTCAGATTGCAGCACAGGCCAATCGGGAGTTCTCAAGCCAAAGTCACCCAACAAAAGGTTCCCTGTCCCACAGGAATGGGCCTACCTTAGTATTCTTACCATGCCAGTCATGGAAAGAGCTCGTTGGAAGTGTGGCCTCAGATCACATGCAATGGTGGATTCAGGAGTTCATCCATCAGTTATACTCCCCAAAGTATAATTGCTCTGAGTGGCACATTTTCATGGTTGCCACAAAACCCTGATAGCTGGGCTTGGTTCATTGGAAAATCTTCATCTCCAGTTACTACTCTGACCTAAGCACTGTAAGAAAGTATTATTTCACCACGTCAGTTTGTTTGAATGGGTCATTGCTTGGTTCCCCTCCACCATCATTCAGAATTATTGATCAGTCTTTTGTTACATGGGTGGTGAATCCACACAATCAGCTTCTTCCTCCCTGGGTCCATCTCCATCTTTTCTGGTCCTCTGAGATTTAGCCATTTTTATTTTCTTCATGACCTAAAGCTATTCTGCTTTCTTCCACTTCCCTGTTTCTATAATCTTAAATCAGCTCTTTTCCTTTCTGCTATAAAATGTATGCATGTTTTTTGGTATGGAATAAACCTTTAGTCAACCTCAATTTGTTATCCAGATCACTTTCCTGTCATTCCATACTTGCTGCCATTGGTTCAGTATAGTGTAATATAGTGGCTCTCCGACTTCAGTGTGCATCAGAAACACCAGTAGGGCTTGAAACATGAATTGTTGTGCTCCACCCCATAAGTTCAAGTTCAGTAGGTTTAAGGTGGGGGCTGTGAACTTGCATTTCTAAGTTCCCAGGTGAAGCTGATGTTTTTGGTCCAGGAACTACATTTTGAGAACCACTGATGTAGCAGTTAAAGAGTGTGACTTCTAGATCCAGTCTGTCCAAGTTCAAATCCTGTCTCTGACTCTTATGCTCTGTGACCTTAGGCAAGTTCTTAGCCCCTATATATTTCAGTTTCCTCAACTGTAAAAGAAAGATAAAAACAGTACCCACTTCATAAGGGTGCTGTGAAGTTACATAATTTAATATATATAAAAAGTGCTCAGAACAGTGCCTAGCACATAATAAATGCTGTAAAGTGTTAGTTATTATTGTTTAATTGACCCAGAATACTAGAGTGAGGAGGGGTCATTTAACCCGTTGTTCACCAAACCCAAGTTAAAATTTACATAAGCCTTCATTTTTGCTATATCCATGTATATACCTATTGTATACCTGTCTACTACCTGTAGTACTTACTATTTTACTAAATATTTTTCTTTAGGTTGGTTCACATTTTTACCTAAATAAATTTATTTTAAAGTGAAACTGAAAAATGGGAAACCAGTGTTTTTCTAATGTCAAGTACAATGAATACAAAGCTATAAGAATAAAAAAGATTATCCATTTACAACTAAAAACCATCTCTAACCAGAGTGGTTTGGGTATCCCTATTTAGAAAAGCACTGCTTTCTCTCATAACCCTTCTTTTTCAAATAAGGAAACTGAGGTCCAGAGAAAAGGAGGGACTCACTTGTGATCACAGCAAGTTGATGATAGAGCAGAGACCAGGTCTCCTAAATCCTTGCCTACTATGCTTTCCATACTACCTCTTGGAAGAAGTGCCCTACTATCCCCTTCTCTCGTCTTATGATGACATTATAGCATTTCTCGTACTAAAGATACTAAATTTTCTGTCCAAGTTTGTCACTTAACCTAATTTTATTGGTTTTGCAGCCATCTGTTCTTACTTCATAGGAGTTTGGGGCCTGGTTGATCATTGTCATAAGAGCTTAAAGTTGAAAGGAAGGCTGAATATTCTGGCTGCCAGATAATTAGGAGGAAGTGTGAAAAATGAATAAGGGCAAGCACAGTCAGGGTTGGTTAACAGGATGAGGTTGGCACAAACATTGATGAGAGAACTGAAAAACAGATTCAGGAAACATACAGAACTTGGATCTGAACAAAGTTAGGGCAAAGAAGGTAGAAGACTGAGGTAGCGGAAAGAGCCTCTGAATGCTGTATTGTCTGCAGCGGCCATGGGCATCAAGGGAGAAGTGTTTTGCTACTGAGTCTCCTTGTTGAAGCATCAGTCCTCTCTCAAGTTCTTTTGGCCCCAAGGGTATACTGGCCATCACTTTGAGAAACGCTGCTCTACATTTTAGAGCCAGTGAAGTGTAAGTGAGCACTAACAGACTCTTCTAGATAACACAGACCCTCTCTTTGGTCCAATAGAAACAGCAGGTTATCAGAGCAGAACTTTGCAAGTACCTCTCTTCAGGAAGTAGTCCACCCCCCACTCCATTCAGGGGTACCCTTCTATTTTCCTATCCCTTGTGGGACTCAGTGTGGCTTGAACATTCAGCAAAACCAACACTAGAGGTTCTTTGTAAGTGTGCTCTCAAGAGGGATAGAGCCTTCTTAAAGCTTCCAACTTTTGGAATCTTTCCCTGGCAGATTTAGGGAAGAGTTTATACAAAGCTTCGTCAGGGTTTGCTTTTTCCCTGAGGCACCGTTTTCCATTGTTGCTTTTTTCTGTCTCTAGAGTTAAGAACTTCAGGAATTGCCTGGATAAAGTTAAGTAAACAAAATGCTTTACCTCGCTAGTGGTTTCTCTCAGTCTATCTTCCCCTCTCCCCAACCCACCCCCATTACTCTACCTTGACCCCCATGATCTTGGTACATACCACCTCCGACTCCCAAGATTAGCAAAACTAATAGAGGTAAGTATGTTCAGAGTACCCATTGGTGTTGCAAAATCTATTAATAAAAGATTTAGAGAAGTTTGTGAGATGTATAAAATGGACATCCCAGTGTCAAATTAAAATGCATTTAAAAACGTACAATTGGTTGATTTCACCTTATTCCTTCCCTAGGCAGGAGTTAACTATTCTCCTTGGATCCTAACAAATGAACACATCAAGTTCTTTGGGGCTAGGAGTGTGTTGACTCAAACAAAATTACAAGAGTCTCTAGAAACCAGCGGTCCAATAGTGCTTTTGTGAACCCCTATTTCAGCCATCTTAGGAAAGGAGATTTTAAAGTGAAAGTCACTACCCTTAAATTAAGTGTGCCTATAGGATTGCAGATGTCCTAATGAAATGCTCAGTAAAATCTTGATAGGCCAGAAACTTTGATATCTGGGATGGTTATGGCATTTCTCTTTTATGAGGAATCATATATGATAGGATAAACAAACTGAGAAGAGAGAAAGGATTTGACCAAGAAAGAAAAAAAAATAGCAACCTCTAGGTAGTGTCCTGGGATCTCTACTCATTTAGTCCATCTCCTATACCTCCTACACCTACAGTCTCAGATAGTGGGAAATGAGCTACTAGAAAATAACTTGGAATCCCAGATAATCCTCAAACATCAAAGAAAGACTTTCTGTCATCTCCATTTGACTGTATCTTGTAAGCCAGGAAAGTTGCCTCTGACAATTAAGAAAGATCTTCATCAATAAAGGTTTTCCCGTCAGACCTCAAACATTTCTGTAAGCGTGCACAATCCATTCCCCAAGAGTCCCCATTACATAAAATATTTGCTATGATCGCTAATAAATGGCATTAATAAATTAATGGACTCTCTGAAAGGTGGGGTCCATAATAACCCACAAGTACTAGAACAAAACTTGTAAGGGTTGAGGAAAGGACTGTGAATTCGATGGTGCTTTCTCCAACTTGGGAAAGAACTGTTTTTTTTTTTTTCCTGTTCTATCCTGGCTTCATCTCCACTGTACTGGATGCACCCTCTATTCTTACTTGGTTCCTGAGCATTTACATGGAAATCACATCAGTGGTCTCAGTACCTAAGATACGGCTCCAGGATTCTCATTTCAACAAATATTTTTTGAACACTTGGCTGAATTCTAGGGATATAAAGATGAGTAGAACATAGTCCCTGCCCTCAAGAAGCTCAACCCAGTGATAGGAGACAGGGAGATTAACAATCAGAAATCGTAGTGAAAAATGTTATTATAGACGTATAAGCATCATGCAATGTGAGCATTTTTTGTTAATTTAATACTGAGTAGAAATAGCTTTAGGGGCAGTTACTTCCTTTGCCGATGACCACTTTGTTCTTATGGGTTAAGATCAAATTTACCTGAACTGGAAATAAAAAGAGAAACATAATTAGTTCATTGCTGTTCATTGTAGGATATGTATTTACCAGTGTAAGACTTGAGGCAAAAATTTTGGGGCATAAAAATTCATGTTTGGGTCTTTATTTGCTATTTGACTCAATGGAGCAGCAGATCTTGCCCCTAATTGGAGATGCCTTTCTAGTTCCCTATTCCATGACTTCCCTATCTCCTTTATGTTGTCCATTCATTGAGCTGCAACTATCAAGGACGTGTTACAAGTACAAAGATTCTGGCATTAGAGAACCACAAGTTTTCATCTTCATTCCCAGAATGTAAGACGGCTAAATTTCATAGGGAAAATTTTAGAAGATTGACTTCTGTACCACAGAACTTGGTGGTCATAGGGCCAAATGACCATAAGCACCATGAAAGCAGAGATCCTGCCTGGTCTTGCTCATCACTGAACCCCTAGTTCCAAGCATAGTATGTAACACATTGTAGGTGCTCAGTATTTTTCAAATGAATGAATGAATGCACAGCCTGGGTCTGACTTATCTTTGTTTTTCTGTGAGGTATGCTAAGTAGACTAGTTACTTGCTGTCAAGGGTCAGCATAGTTCTAACAGGCCATACAATAACAAAGACCTTCCAAGGAACAAGCCCTACCCCAGCAATCTCTTTCCTTTCCCTAATGTACTGTTTCTAGCAAAAAAGACTTTTTTCCTCTCCTAGGTATCATTCATTTATGCATTATAATAAATATTTATTGAATGACTGCTCTGCTTCAAGCACCAAGTTAGGTATTAAAGATAGAGTGATAATCCAGACAGGCAAGGTTGCTTACATTGTTCATTGTGGAAAGGAGGGACAATGAAAATAAAGAAGTTAAGCATAGCTCACTAAATGGTGACTCCATCCTTCTGGTTGCTCAGGCCAAAAACCTTGAAGTCATCCCTGACTTCTCTCTTTCTCTTACAACTTTACATCCATTCTAGGTGAAAATCCTGTAGGTGGCACCTTCAGGGTACATCTTGAATCTGACCACTCCTCACCACCTCCACCATTACCTCTGTAATCCAAGCAACAATCATCACTTTATTGGATTATTGAAGTAGCTTCTAAACCGGACGCCGTGCTTTGTCCTTGCTCTGCTACAGTCCTATCTCCAGGGTGATTCTTTTATTAAGATAGCTCTTCAGCTCCCTGATATGAAATAATTAAAATATACAAATTCATAGAGACAGTAACTAGAATACAGGTTACCAGAGGTCAGGGTCGGGGTAGGGAATGGGGAGTTAATGCTGAATTGCTACCGAGTTTCTGTTTGGGGTGATGGAAAATTTTGGTAATGGATGGTGGTGATGGTAGCACAACATTGTGAAAGTAATTAACAGCACTGAGTTATACATTTGAATGTGGTTAAAAGGGGAAATTTTAAGTTTATATGTGTTTCCAGAATAAAATTTTTAAAAAACCATAGGACTGTATGACACAAACAGTGAAACTTAATGTAAACTATGGACTATGCTTCTTAGTATAGCTTATAGTTATAGTTTATAGTTTGAAGTGTCAATTTTTGTGTTTATTTTATTCAAAAGATTTTTCAGTCTCCCAGCGATACATAAATCTTTGGGTTAATGCTAAGGAACAGAATTCAGACCAGTTTCCCTCCTGACTCAGCTCCCCATGTAGGATTCTGGGTCGACTCAGCTCTGTGTGTTTGACCCCTTGAAACTCCTCTGTGACCTCTTTCTGGCTGGCACCTTAGCTCAGAAGACTCTTCTTCCTCGGCTTGCCCGGCAAGAGACAGTCCACCATCTGGAGTCAGAAAGACAGCCTGCCAGCCACTAAACTGTTCAGCCTGGACGTTGGACAATGAGAATGGGGCAATAGCCAATTCCTCATCTGCAATTTGCTGATTATCACACCCCGGGTGTGGATTGTACAGTCAGGACCGCTTTTCTCTGCCTCTCATCAAGGCAAAATGAACACAGATCCTGACAGGTCAAATCTTCCCCCAGACCTCAGAGGTTGCTGTACAAAGGACCAGGCTTAATCTCTGGCCAAGTGTGTAATTCATTTATCTGCATGGTCATGAATTCTGGGCTCTTAGGACAGGAAGCATGGGGCATTGTGCCTGGCTCTACAGACCCAGGGAGTCACTTAAGCCCTGATTGTATTGTGAGGGAGATATTTTGGAGACAAAGGCCCCTGTCCTCCAGAGATTGAGCAGACTAGAAGGGGAGCCCGTGCACACAAAGGAATGGTGCTTTAGGGAGAGGGTTGACACAGCCTTGTTATCAATGCCCATGAACTTCTCTAGATCATGTAAGTGATGACAAGGGGGCTGGAATTAATTATTTCATAGACTTTAGCCAAGAGGAATTTTGAAATAGGTAAAGAGTTCATCTTAGGTGTTTGCCCAATGCACAGCTGACACTTTGTAATGGAGGGAAGTTCTAACAACCAAGAGCCATTTTTCTCACTCAGTCCCTTCTCAGGAAGTTGTTGGGAGTTCTCAGTTTTTGCCTCCAGCTCTCAGAGCTCCTTTGCCACCACCCAAAGACTTGAAATAAATGACAGTGCTCTATAGAGATCAGATACTTTAAAGCTAGTTGGAAGCTGTTTGGAAATTTACAGTTTCCTGGCTTGGCCGGCTGGCTTTCTCTCTGATCCTCCAAACTTCCTGCCCAACAGAGATGGGACTGGGATGCCATTCAGTGTTCCTAGAGTTTCATTTGCACAGTTCTACAGCCTGAGGGAGATTGACACCACCGTAATAAATCTGCCCTCAAAATTAGAGTTATTTGGATTTTGAGGTATTTCAAGCTCCAAGTCTTTAATGTCACTGAAACCTACATTGAACTTTGCAATAGAGAATATTTTAATCATAGATTCTGTGCTATGCACTGCAGGTTCGTTGAATGGAGGAAGTGGAGTGTCATGGAAGGCACATAGCACTGGAGAGGAACAGAGGGATCAGGGCATACACTGACCTCAGGCACTTCACTTTTTTATCAGAGAAAAACAAAACAAAAAAAAGCCGGATGCTCCATTTTTCATTTTCTTCCTACTCATTTTTGGGATGTGATGTGAAGAACATTAGGAAACCCCAATCCCAGATCTCCCCATCCAATCCTGTTAGTTCCTACACTCTGAGTACAGCCATAACCTGAGAAAGGGTGATGTATTAAATGTATTATTAGTCATTAATGTGTCACCCTCAAATATATTTATCAAATTAGTCTTAACAGAAAATTGGGACCCCTGGAGACATGGACTGTAAATATAAAGCTTTCTGGGGTGACAAGAGGATTCTGTGTGCTCAAGTTTTTTACCTTTTGATACCTGGTTTCTAGATCATCAGCAAGTGAAGTGAGTCCACCCATCTGAGAAACAACAACCTTATCATTGGTAGAACTGTTAGAGGACTCTACATCCCAATGTAGAAACATCTGAGAAACAACAACCTTATCATTGGTAGAACTGTTAGAGGACTCTACATCCCAATGTATCCCAAAGAGTTTATTGCTTTGTCTTCATAAAGATTTATAAATCTTTTTTAAACACTAGTTCCAGCCCTGTGCTAGGTCCTATAGAGGAGATGAAAAATACTTCCATAAGTCTTCCCTTAAGGAGCTTGCTTTCTATTTGAGGGAGATATGTCAATAAAATCAATATCTACATATATGAGCCATCTGCTTAAGTGACATAATGAGTGCTTCAGATAGGGAGTTTTATAGCAGTGAAGTAACTAGATTGGAGTAGTCTGGATCAGCTTCTTGATGGAGGTGAGATTTTCCCTGGTGCCTTGAAGAATGAACACGGAGAGAAGAATGAAAAGGACCATCTGAGGCAGGAATGAGCCTATAAATGTATTTGCAGGGTTCATATATAAAAGAGATAAGGGCAAGAAAATAGCTTCAGAGCAGACAGTGAAAAGCTGAGGAATTTTGATTTGATCCTTTAGAAGAGTTTAGTGGCTTAGAGCTATGTGTCTCAGAAAACCATGTTCTTAGACTTAATCCATTCCTGTGAGTATGGACCAATTGTAAATAAGATCTCTTCAAGATGTTACTTCAGTTAAGGTGTGGTCAAAATGAATCATACTTGGCTTTAATCCAGATTATTGGAGTCCTTTATAAGCACAGTGAAAGTCAGACAGATAACAAAAGCCACAGGAAGGAGCCAGAAGTCAACAGAACTGAGAAACCAGGAGAGGCTGCCATATGCATTGCTATGTGAAAGAAAAGCCAAGGAACCATGATATCTGGCAGCCAGCCCTAGAATGCCACAGACTTGTGGGAGAAAGCATTGCCTTGATGACATCTTGAAATTTGGGACTTCTCCTAGCCTCAAACCATGAGCCTATAAATGCCCATTGTTTAAGCAACTCATTGCATGGTATTTGATTTAGCAGCCAGGAAACTAAAACAAGCAGTGCCATCAATACCTTTTTGATCATATACTCCTATCAGAAAAATACATGAGCACACCCATATATGTGAATTTATTTATAAATTATATACTTATACTACTGCACTAATACATTATGAAGCATATACAAAAATTATAATGGATATGTAATAAAATAAACAAAAATACTGTACTATTTTCTTCTCACACCCCATAAAACTGTCCTGCATGCCCCCTGGGGTGCCTGTGTCTCCACTCTTTAGAGTATCAGTTAAACATTTTGGGAACACAGAACTCTTTGAGAATCTGATGAAAGCTACAAATCTTCTCCTATCCCCGGTAATCCATGCAAAGATGCTGAACTTTTGCATATAATTTTGTGTGGGGGGGTGGTTATGGACCCTCTGAAGCCCATTTTTGGACCCCAGATTAAGAAACTTTTCTCAAGGCAGTAAAAGGGTACTGAAGGCTTTTCAGTAGCTTAATGGCTTGTAAACTTTAATCTTTTAGGAAGTTGAATCTGGTGATTGTACACAAGATGAATTGGCCAGGGAAAGGGGAGTCAAATGGTAGAAGCAAGGCAGCAAGTAGTAGTCTATTTCAAAGACTTATGCCTGAAGTGAAAGTGTTTTCACAATGGAAAAGAGAGGACAGATACAAACGACATTTTAAAGGAAGCATGGGCACGTCTCAGGGATCAATAGCAAATGGAGGAGGAATCAGTGGTGACTCTGAGGCCTCAAGTTTGGGAGAGTGGGGGAAGGGCAATGATTAGTTGGATTTATAAAGTGGTTCAGATGACAGTGCAGCATCCCAATAGAAATGGTCTGCGGGTAGTGGGAAATGTAAGGATGAAGCTTGGGGCATCAGTTGGACAGGAGATACAGAATGGGGAGTTGAAGCATTTGAGTAGAACAGCTATAAGAAGACAGAATAACAATAGTAAGCACTTATTGACATGTAACGCACTGTTCTAAGTGCTTTGCATAAGTTGATTCAGTAAATTCTTACAGTATCCTTTGAGGTAAATGCTATTAATATCATTCCATTTTATAAGCAGGACACAGGGAAAGCAGCTTACCCAAGGCCAGACAGCTAGGAAGGATCAGAGAAAGGATTCAAATCCACATAGTCTTCAGAATCTGTGCCCCCTGCCACGATGGCTCTCAAGAGTAGAGGGGTGGGAAAATAGTTTCAAACCGTATACTGGATAAGGGTTTAATATCCAGAATATATAAAGAATACCTACATCTCACAAACAAAAGATAAACAATCCAATTAAAAAATTGGCAAAGGTCTTGAGACATTTCTCCAAAGAAGATATACAAATGGCCAGTAAACACATAAAAAGATGCTCAACTTCATTAGTCATTAATTAAAACCACAATGAGATACCACTTTCTACCCAAAAAGACAGCTGTTATTAAAAAAAAAAAAAAAACAGAAAATAACAAACGTTGGAGAGGATGCAGAAACATTGGAACTCTACTGCAGTGCTCATTGGAATGTAAAACGGTGCAGCCACTGTGGAAAGCAAAATGATGGTTTCTCAAAAAGCTAAATATAGAATTACCATTTGACCCGGCAATTACACTTCTAGATATACACCCAAAGAGAGTGAAAACAGGTTCATAAAGAGATACTTATATACCAATATTTATAGCAGCATCATTCACAATAGCCAAAAGCTAGAAACAACCCACATATCCATCAATAAATGAATGGAAAAAATTTTGGTACATACACACAATGGAATATTATTTGGCCATAAGCAAAAATGAAGTTATGAGACATGCTGCTACAAGGAAGAACCTTGAAAACACCATGTTCAGTGAAACAAGCAAGATACATAAGGACAAAAAGTGTATAATATCACTTATAACAGTTGACAAGAAATAGCAAATTCACAAAGATAGAAAGCAGATTAGAGGTTACAAGAGGAGGGGGAGGATGGGGGGGAGATGGGAAGGGGGAGTGTTTTTTGTGAAAAAACAGAAAAATGTTAGTGGTTGCCAGTGGTTGCGGGGGGCGGGGGTTGGGGTTGAGAGAAGTGATGAATAGGCGGAGCACAGAACATTTTACAGAAGTGAAACTACTCTGTATGATACTGTAATGCTGGAATATGACATTATACATTTAACAAAGCCCACGGAACTGTATGCACAAAGAGTGAACCCTAATGCAAACTATAAGCTTTAGTTACTAACGATGTATCAATATGGGTTCTTCATAACAAGTGTACCACATTAATGCAAGATGTTAATAGTAGGGGAAACTACATGTATGATGTGGTATATGTGAACTCTGTATGTTCTGCACAATTTTCTGTAAACCTAAAACTTTGCTAAAAATAAAGTTTATTAAAAACAAAACAAAACAAAACAAAAAAACCCCGCAAAGTGTTGATGAGAATTTGCTGCAGTTGAGGCTGTGACATCCCAAATCCAGGGGAAAAAAAAATACAGGGGTAGGAAATAAGTGACTAGGAAATTCCACAAATGACAGGAGAAAAGGAAGAGCAGAGGAAAGGACTAGCATCTATTGAGCACCCACCATGGACTAGGCCTCAAGCCAATGCTCTAGTAATAATAATCATCAGCAGCAGCATAATTATAATCACCAAGAGCTTTCTATGTGCAAGGCACTGTGCCAAGCACTTTACAGGGAATGGTGGATATTTGCCATTTTTTAATCACTTGGCATCCAAATGCCTTTTCTAATTGAAGAGAATCCCCATTGTATGAGCCTTGATGTGAGGCAGGGCCTTCCTCTTACTGTGGAAAGCCAAAGGAGGGCATATACCACCCCTTTCCTCCCTGCTCCTTAGTAGCTCAGAGTATGGGCACAGGAACTAGACTGGGCCAATAGGATACATTCTGTGGAATTTTCATTCTGGAGCAACTGAAGCCAATATGATGAGACAGAATTCAATCACAGTGGCTGTCGGTGCCTGTGGCTGTGATACTCTGACCCAGATTGCTCCTGCTATCTAAGCCTTCAAAGGCGTCTTCAGCTTTCCATCTGGAAGTCTCTATACCATGGATTGGTAAACTACAAAACTACTGGCCCACCGCTTGTTTTTGTAAATAAAGGTTATTGGAACGTGGCTACACCCATTAGTTTACCTACTATCTATAGCTTGCCATTCATGCTACAATGCCAGAGTTGAAATAGTTGCAAAAGAGACAGTATGGCCTGTGAATCTTAAAATATTTACTATTTGGACCCTTTTACAGAAAAGTTTGCCTACTCCTGCTCTATATCCTTCCAATAAATCCCTTTTTGCTTAATATATGCAAAATTTATTTCTGTTGCTTACAGCCAAGAACCTTAGCTGATACAAATGGATTATCTCATATAATTCTTTGAACCACCCTGACAAGTAGGTGCTACTGTTAACCCTGTGTTGAAGATAAGGAAACTGAGACAAAGCGGGGTTATGTTGTCTGTTCAGGATCACACAGCCAGTCAGTGACACCACTGAAATTCCAACCCATATCTGTCTGACTCTGTCATACATGAAAGAATTGAAGAAAAGAGAGATGGGGCAGTGAGTGGTCCCCAGAACCTTTTTTGGCGATAGCAACAGAAAGAAAGTCATTTCCCCTCAGTCGTTCAGAGGCAACAAAGTGATGAGTGCCATGGAAAGAATGAGGAAAAGGAAATAGAGATAGTGGCAGCTTGGGTTTGATGTGTTTATCTCCCCCTTGGCTGCTTCTGTGCAGACTACTAAAATGTTGGTTTGAACCTCTTTTGAAAGGTTACACTGACCTGGCAATACTTGGATCCTCTGCCAGCCATTTGCCTGCTGAGAAATCCAGAGTACATTAGAGTTGCAGCCCAGAACCATACTAGGCTACGGAGTTTGAATTCTTCTTCCAGTTCACTGGGACCTATACCGGAGCCAGATGACAGTAGCCAGAGTACCACATTGTTTGCCCTGCTAAATGATGCATTCATTGTGGACAGGGAATAAGGCTTGCACACTGCTTTCTCCAAGTGCCTGCAATAGTATATGTGATCATATTAAATATTGAATTGAAATGACTTGAATTGAAATGTGTAGTCTGTACTCTCTTCTGAGACAGCTCTTGTGCAGATGACCAAGCTTATTTTATAGGCAGCCCTTGATGCTCTCTGTATAGCTGGGGCAGATGTTCACTTTTGCACTGTGCTCAGCAGTCTGAAGTTTTTGCTTTGCTAAATGCAAAAGACACTGGCCACTATACCACAGCATTTTGGGAATGGATGGGAGGATGTTTGAGCATATCCAGCTTTTCAGCTTTACCCGCAGGGCCCAGAGTTTCTTTGGTGTGACTCCTGTAAATGCTGACAATAACAATAACATGGTTCCCACTGCTCAGTGTACCATTTAATTGGCAAGTAAACATCTCACAACAGTGAGCCTTCTGGTGGAAGATTCTGATTGGAAAGAAGATTTTTAAAACGCAGAGTGGTGAAGGAAGCTCTCACAAAAGGGCTTTTGGAGCGTTATTGGACTGACCTGTTCATGCATACATGCCTGAATGTGCACGCTTCTGGGAAAATAGTTCACTTTGTCTAAGCTAGTTGTGGGTGAGTTTCTTTGTCTTGTCACATGTAATGATTGAGTATTTCCCTCTGTGGTTTTACCCCAGTAAATTTCTCTCTTTGCCAGTTAAAGAAGAAAACCCTGTTCCTACCAAGTTGTTCATTGGAAGAGAATTTTTGAGGCCCCTATATTTTATAGCACATAACTGGTCCCCAGGAATGTCTTCTTTTTACTCTCTGTTAATGTGCACAGGAAACATTTGACTGGTGTCTGAAAACAGACATGTCTTTGCTCTGGATCAAATTCGGCTCTATAGCCATCCAAGCTGGCTCTTTTTCAGATGAGTGCCCGGAGCTAACCAGCAAAAGAGTAAACCCCAAAATTTTCGTTATTATTTCTTGATTATATGCATGTGGGAAAGGAGTGGTGGCAAGGGCAGTTGAATCTACGGTTTACTCATCTCAACCAACTCAGCACCCGCAAACATTCTCACAACCTAACCACCATGCCATGATCATGTTCACCTAGTACTTACACCTTTTCCAAAGCACTTTCCCATCTAAGATTCTCATTTAACCCTCACAACAACAATACAGTGGAAGTTTGATGATTAGGGGCTGCCCTGTAGATAAGGAATCAGCAGCTGTGCCATTCAGCAGGTCAGGGACTTGGGTGTGTGTTTCTGGGCACCCAGGGCCTGGGACTTGGGGAGTTGGGGCACTATTGGCCTGCCCAAGAAGCAGCAGAGCTAACTCAGCTAGGCTCACAGTTGCATGTGTTTATGATCCATGGCCACCAATTCACAGTAACTGACCAACAAAAGACTTTGATTTATGTCCCTTAATCCTTTGATTTTTCTGTAAACATCTTGCAAATTAAATCCATTCCTTTATGGCCAAACTCAACGTTAATTCTGAGCACCCCAACCCTGAGAATGCTGCTTAAAAGAGAACACTAAATAACACATTATGGCAGTGAAGGCTTGCTTGGTGCAATCAGAAACTAGTCTTTGATAGCTCACTATCATTCTCCTGTGAAGGAAGCAAAAAATGTTGATGACCATATCTGAAAGTTCTTCCCAGGATTTCTCCTGTGAAATTCTTCAGAGGATATCCCATATGCCCACTCAACTAAGAGGATCATATGCCTTAATTAAGTCCACAAACAGAAAATGCAAATCACAACATGGTTCACACCTTTCTTCTGAAGAAACCAAAATGAAAATATTACTGCTGTCATTTCATAAATGTCACATGAGCTACCCCAAATTTTGGGTAATGCACTCATGTCCTTGATGTATATGACTAAGTTGTTTGAGTTGAGAGGAACTCACTGCCTTCCTGTATGTAATGGATTGGTGCTGTGGCTTGATGTATGGCCAAGTATATCCGGTAGCTTTTGTGTCCACACAGGTGCTTGAGTAAAGCAATTTTGAAGTAATTCAATTCAACCACTATTTAGAGCAGAGGTCCTCAACCTTGGCTGCACATTAGAATCACCTGGGAAGCTTTTAAAACTCTCAGTGCCCAGGCCAAACCCTAAACCAATTAAATCAGACTCTCTGGGAATGGGACACAGGCAGCTGTAGTTTTTAAAGCTTCCCAGGTGATTCCAATATATGTAGCCAAGTTGAGAACTACTAATTTAGTCATGTTACCCTAAAGTGCAGTCCACGAACCAGCAGCATCAACATCACTTGGAAGAGCTCATTAGGATGCAGAATCTCAGGTCCCACCTCTGACCTCCTGAATCACAACCTGCATGTCAGTAGGATCCCCAGGTGATTGTATGCACATTACAGTTGAAAAGTGCCACTGAAAGCATATAACTAGTCTCTACTCTAAAGTCTCTTCTTCCTTCCTTGTGGATTTTAACACTTGCAACAATTGCTATGTTGTATAGCAGGTAGCGATTTACCTGCTAATAGTAATGTCTCCAATACCAGATGCCTGACTATACAGTCTTCTGACAGTTGCTTGACAGTACAGAGTACATGAAGCAGTGTGCTGGTAGGTTTGAGAGGGCCACCAGAGACATCCAGGTTGGATGTCCAGTCACTTACCCAGATGTTGTGCACATTGTTGGGTAACTGCCGGGCAGTTAGTCAAGTGACTGGCTTTAGGTTCTCTTCTGAAAACAAAGGTACAGCCCCCTCGTTTTTCTGGTGATTTGTTTGCTTTTAGGGGTATCATAGAATTGTCTTCTCTCAAACTCATCTGCAGCTTCTTACTAGTCACGTTTCTGTTTCACTTATTACTGTTTGTTCAGGCTGTGGATTTCACTCAAATGCCTAGCTTATTATTGCCAGCTTTTTTGATTGAGTGGTTTACCACTAGCCCAATCTAGATGTTTGCTATATGTACTGCTCATAATTAGCTGTTTCCATGGTTTCCATAAAAATCATCTCTTTGTCTGGTCTTGTCTCAACTTAGATGTAAATTGGCCTGGTAGTAAAAGTTTCTCTTTGGCTCCAGCTACTCTGTACCATAGGTTTTCTTTGTTGTTACAAAAATGCATTTTATTAAATGTGACGTAGATTCTGGTTTGGATCCTGGAACAGCAAAGGGGCATTGGTGTAAAAACTGGTGAAATCTGAAAAAAGTCTTGAGTTTAGTTAATCTCATACCAATATTAATTTCTTAGTTTTGACAAATGTACCATAATTAAGTAAGATATTATAGTCTAGAGAAATCAGGTGATGGGGGAGGGGTATATGGGAACTCTGTACTATGTTTGCAACTTTTCTAGAAATCTTAACATTATTTCAAATAGAAGTAAAAGAGAAAAAATTGGATTCTACTCTGACCCAACATTTTGGGAAGGAGGTAGGGAGGACAGCAGAACAATCTGGAAGAAGACAACAAGAGCTAGAATCCTTTTTTTTTTCCCCCAGAGCTTCCAAGTTGGCAACTGAGGAGCAACAGAGCATCCCTCACCAAGATATCGTACTCTGAAAGTGGCTTAGTCAGAGGGTACTTTTCTTTCATGGTTCTAACCTATAAAAACTAAAGACAATGAATCATAATAGCTACTATTTCCTGAGTAGATAGTGGTTAAGAGTGCAGAATCTGCAGTCAGATTGCTTGGGTTTGAATGGCACTTCTAACACTTTCCAACTGTATGACTGTGGGTAGTTAACCTCTCTTTGCCTCGTTTCCCTCACATATGAGGTAACAATGATAATAGTACCTGCTTCGTATGGCTTTTCTGAGCATTAAATGAGAACATCTTATGAGGTCTTAACATAGGCCTGACTTACAGTTTTAAGTACTGGGTGATATTATGTGAGAAGCACTATATTACATTTTTAATGTACATTTATATTGCTTGTGAACCATTTGAAATTTTTACAAACTTTTAAATTATATTATATACATAATGTGTCCAAATCATAAGTATACAACACAAAGAATTTTTACAGTTGGCATGCCCATGTAAACACCAACCAGGTCAAGATATAGAACACTGTCATCACCCTAGAGGTCTCCCATATGCCCCTTCCTAGCTATTACCCACCACAATTAATTCCATTTGTTTCTGATTCTATTCAATTTCAGGGATTCCTCCCACATTTTTTATAATTTAATTTTTTAGTATGTAAAATATTAAAGTGGCTTAAAGGTCAAAACGATGCATTAGTTAGTAATCTGTTTTTCTTCCTTCTCTCTCCTCCAGTATCTAATTTGAAGTAACAAGGCTCATCTATTTTTAAATGAGAATCACATGACCCCTTTGTCAGAAAATGACATGGATGGTAATTTCCAAAACATTTTGAAGTAATTCACAGTCCTCTCAATTCAGTTCAACCAGTATTATATGAGCACCTATGTTGGCAAGGCACAGTAGTGGAAAATAAGGAGAACTGGAGAAAATCCTGTCCTTTAAGTCCTCCAAGTGTAAATAGGGAAACAGGCCTTAGATATAGAGTTCTAGTACAAGGCACACTCTGAATATAACAATAGAGGTACAATGTACTATAGGTAGATTTACCATTCACAACATAACACTTCTAATGTGACAAAAACTGTATTCGACATTTTACAGAAAAACATTTAAATTCTAACAGACAGGAGATCTGAATAAATGGCAAGATACACCATGCTTATAGATGGGATGACTTCTCATTGTAAAGATGCCAGTTGTCCCCCCACATCTATAAATTAATACAATTCCAATCAAAATGCCAGCAGAATATTTTGAGGAACTTGAAAAACTTATTCTAAAATGTACATATTAGAATAAATGTCTATGAATATCTAAGTCAATTTTGAAAAGGAATAGATGAGACACCTGCCTACTACAGTTTAAGATGGGGCTACAAAGACAGATTAATAATAAATACGTAGAGGCAGTGAGTGTTGGTCAGCTGATCAAGAAATTTCTAGCAGGGTGGTGGAGAGACATGACATGGGTGCTGGTCATGGGAGGGGAAGGGAAGTCAGGGTGTCAGAGGAAGGATTTTTTCTAGTATCAAGCAGAACAGAGCATGTTTTGAAAACCAAAGGAAAGCAACCAGTCCTGAAGATATAAAGGAGAGGGGCTAGATGGTTACCAGAATGTGGTCCCAAGGGTAGAAGGGTTCCTCTGAGCTCTGGAGCAGCCTACTTGTGATGCTCATTGAAAACTAGGCTTGCTGTACCTTGAATTACATTCTTTTCCCTAATAGTGCTCCTTCACCTTGCCTTTGGGAGATATTGCCTCTCCCAGATGAACTTAGTAGAGTTTTGTTTTTCCCATTATACCGCCTCGCTTTTCTTTTTCTTCTCCTGGGTTCCGGAGACAGGTTGAACCTAGACTGACAAAGAAACCTCTTTGTCAGTCAGCAAGTCGGGAGAAACAAGTAGCTGCTTGCTTCTCAGGCCAAAGGACCTGAAGCACTAAAAGCCTTGAAGGGGAGAGTACTTGAAGTTTTGCTTACCAGCCAGCTTTATGGGACAATTGTTGCTACTCTTGGCTGTGGCTGGCTTCACTGGGGACTTTGCCACTACAGAATTATTTGTGTTAACTTTTTCTGAAAGATTACCAATACCAGATTTAAGATGCTCATAAAACCAGAAAATGAAAAAAGTGGTGATGGATGGGGAGACCTGGGAGTCATGGGGCTCCCCACCCGGTTAACCTCCTGTGCCAAAGCCCTGGAGGAGCCAGCTCCCTTTTCATCTCTTTTGTCCCCCAGGGCCTAGTGTTTGGCCTGTTTTGCTTCCTTTTCTAGCTTCCACCACCTCCTCCCCAATTTCCCACCTGGATTCCTGTCAGGATAGTTGCCTGATTTATCCCCCGGTCTGCTTTCTCTGGGAACCAGATAAATTTCTCTTAAGTTGTTCATAACGTTTTCATTGGCACTAACTCTAAGCAAACAGTTGGGCAGAATGAGATAAAACAAAAATGTAAAATGACAGTGTGGAAGTGGGGAAGGTCCAGAGAACCAAGAACTCTGACAAAACATGAATTTTCAGTGACCTGGGAACACGTGGGCTACCTGCTTGCCTCCCTACACATGCTATTGACTCTGATTTGTGAGTTAACACTATTGTGTCTGCATCAGCCTAAACCATCTTTCTGTGTTGGATACTAGACCAAGCTATGCATTCTTCAGTCTGGGGTAGATGTGGTTGGCTTCACTAACAGTTTGGTGGATTCTTAGCAGGTTTGGATCCCCAGGTCATTCTTTCTGGCTCCAGACTGGTATTTAAAGAATTGACTCAAGTACTAAATGTTGCACATAATTTATATCTATAAGTAGTTTAGATTTTTCACTTTGGGTAAGGCCAAATTTTCTAGTAAATCATTGGTTTATCAGGAATTGCTAGCTCCCCTCTGGTTCACTGTTCACCATGGCCTCCCAAGATCAGCTATTTCAACTGTCTTCTCACAATCTTCCCATTTGAACTACCCCTCTCCCTCACCCCCACCCTTGCCCCCAGTACTTCTGATGTATTTGCCGATGTCCAACCCTGGGGAAACCCCACCATATGCTTTGCCTGCTCTTGCTTCTGGGCTGTCAGGTATTGTTTGACGAAGCTTCCACCACAAAAACATATTCTGTAGTCTCAGCTGAGCTCTCAGTACTGCTTAGCAACCCGTCCCATTTTTCTATCAATTGACTTCCTGCTGTGTCCTCCACAGCATCTCCTCCCAGCCCTTTCCAGACTTCCTTAACCCCAACCACCTTCACTCTGATGGTTTATTGTGACCTCGCTTTCTACATTTATTGAGAAAATTGAAGTCAATCTGAAATGGGCTTTCTCTATTTTCCTCCTATTTACCAAAACTTGTTCTGGGTTTTGTCTTTACACAGCCTACTCTCCTCTCCAGTATGGAGAAATAAAAGGTCCTTTTCCATCTCCAAGGCAAATTCATCTACAGTTCTTGGATTCTGAATCATAATCCTTCCTGCTTTCCTCTGCTTTAAGGTATACTCATGTGTGTACATAGCTTATCTTTCTCACAGGATTGAGAATTTCCCAAAGGCAAGGCCCATTACATTCATCTCTGTGTTCCCAACATATAGTCCCATGGCTGGCACATAGTAGGCACTCAATAAATGCTTGCTGAATTGAGTTATGAGGGGGCCAAGTAGATGGATTTGAGTTACTTGTCTTCTGTGTCTCTGCCTAACTGCTTAATAAGGGTGACACTGACCAGCAAGAAGGATGAAGGACTGAATCAGGAGGATTCAGTCAGCTCCAGACCTAGGATTTTTATGGGATTATGACATTTTAGTGGGAATTTTTGATCCACTATAAAGGGAGTAGTGGAAAGAGCCCTAGCCTGGGAATAACAAGATCTGGCCCTGTCACTCATAAGCTGTGTGGCCGTGGAGAAGTTAATTACCCTTTCTGGATCCCAATTATTTCTTCTAGTGTATAGAGGATAGGGTTATTATGAGTATTAAACAGAGTCATGGATGTGAAAGCACTTTGCCATCTGAAGCACTTTTCCAATATAAATTGTACCTCTTATACTTAACACCACTAATAGCTCTGGGACTTCTGTTTTTCATCTATACCACAGCTGCCACCACTACCACAGCCCATCTTTCCTGTTACACACAGCCTTTGATTTCATTTGCACTTCCAACTTTCCATCACGTAAAGGGAAAAGATACCAGAAATATGGAACCCTTGCCCCCCAGATCCCCTTCCCATCTCCTTTTTAGCCTGCAGGTCTCTCTACAGGAGGCTTTACTTGTCCCTAGGAACTTCTGTGTGCAGTTGGATTGGGTGTGGAGGGATATGAGTCATCCAATCTCTTGAATTCAAATCCCTGACTGACTGGGTGGTGTATGATGGGCTTGCCAGAGTGTCAGCAGGCCCTACCATGTTAGCAGAATCCTGTGCCTGTCGACATGTGTATTTGGGTTGGAATCTGTTTATGAGCTTGGATGCAGGTCTGAATGCTCCTCTGGTTCTAAATGCATCCAGGGGTGTGGGTTTGCAGGGGAACAACAGTGACACCATGCCAATAAGTTGTTTCCCTCCCTTCCTTACCCTTCTCACCTCTCTTAGAGCTGCCCTGAGTTATCTGTCAAGGAGGTCCTGAAGGAGAATTTCTTTGATAATACCCTTCTTTTTCTCCTTATGTATAAGGAGTACTAGTCGGTTACTTCCTGTTGCATACCACTCCTAAAAGTTAATGGCTCCTCACCAGAGAATGGAGGAAGACAACACTGATCCAGAAGCAGTCAGCTCACACCAGTTCAGTATTAGACCAAAGGTTGTGCAGTACCTCAATGCCATGTAATTTATTACATCAGGGAAAACTACCACAGGAATCCCTTGCCTAATGGAATACATATGCTACAGCAATAATAGCTGTAAAGTGAATTTCTGGCAAATCCTCTTTCACTTTGATTTTCGCTATAAACCCATGGCTATGTTTTGCTAGAAAAACTGAAAGAAAAAGATTGGCTCCAGGTTTTAATTAAACCTCATGTTTTAAAATAAACCACATTTTTTGAGCTACAAAAAATAGGATAATAGTGTAGGTCTAATAATTTTTAAACTATAATGAGCATCCTGTGCTAGACAGTCAATTTTCCCCCACCTTTCATAGCTTTAAATTCTGCTGCTCATTTCATCCACTTTTTTTCTACTGAAACTTCCTCCTCATGAGTCTTCAATCATTTAAGAGCATTCTTCTGTATGAGCCCCACAAAAAAGGTGTTTATTTATTTATGTATTTTTGGAAAAATGGAGTCTGGTTATTTGGGATTTTTTCCCCCAAAGCAAATCTTTATTTATCGAATGAACCCCATAGCCCTTCTTCACATGCAGTACAGTCTCAACTGATGCTCAATGCAACCCGGGGAAATATCCTGTTTTGCTGATGAGAAAACTAAAGCCTAAAGATTAATCTGCTTTCTCCAGATCACACAATGGAAATAGAATTTAAATCTTATGATTCTGCTTCAAATAGGAGAATTTTCTGAGAGGCAAGGGCAACATCAATCCAAGCGTGCTACAAAGCTTTTTAAAGAGGCCTGTGCCATCAAATCAGTCTCACGTTGCCCTTCTAAATCCTAAGAAGGAAAACAAAATTATGGTCAATTAAGTATTTAATGTTTTTACATCAGGTATATTACTTTGAAGTCAAATTCTTCCCAAGTAGAGCTGTATTTATTTTTGTCATGCCGTCTAGAAACACAGTAAACACTTCACAATGCATTAGGGCTTTTTGTATAATGACTGTGTAGGCCACAGACCCATTCAGGGTGGGTGGAGGAAGGCTCATTCAACCATTTGTAATGTTTAGCAGTGATTGGTTATTCTATTTATTTTTTTATGGCCGCTATTGGTCATGTTTACAGTTTTATTTGATTATCGGTGCTTGGTTAATAAAGCAACCCCGAATTATAATATTATCATAAAAGGAAAGTTTGTTCTAGTTTTTTAATGTAATTTTATGAACATATTATGGGAAAAAGGAGATCCGAAAATTTTTCATCAACTTTTTGCCTTTATCTACACATCTCTGCTTCTGCCTGTTTTAACAAATGATTGACATTCTCCAGGAGACAGGGAAAATATAACATGTTTAAAGACCAAATTCTCCAATTTCTGCTCAGCATAATCATTAAATTAGCATACTGTGCCTGTATTCCTCCTTTTACCCCTAAGTTAATATGCAAGCATTAGGGACCCATCAAATTAGAATTTATCTTCTAGAGCCTCATAAACTGCCCATGGTCCATAGACAGTTTAGGAGGTCACTTTAATTGTGGAATAAAAAGTAGGAAATCCCCCATCTTTTTAAGTTCTAGGGAGCATCATTTCTTGAAGTACATTTATGACTTAATTTACTAATTCCGTTAAGTGAATTTCTATTAAGTAGTACCTGTTCCATTGAAAAGTTTGGGTAGATTGAGATAAATTGTTCTGGCACCAATGAAAACAATATTTCCTACCCAGAGTAGTTCCTACTGCCTCTCTTCAAGTGGGTTTGTGTTTCCACATGCAGAGCATTCTTTAATATAGAAAGGCAATGTGGCTTAGGGGGAGTAAGTAGAGGATTTGGTATCAGCCAGACCTGGGTCTGACCTCTGGTTTCACCAATTTCTTGCACTGTGGCCTCAGGCAAGTTACTTATTCTCTCTGTATTTCAGCCTTCTCACTTGTAAAATGATTTCAAATACCCATTTGTTGGGGATGTCAGAAGATTAAAGGAGATGACTTATGTATAGTGTCTGGCACTTAATAAGTTCTTGGTGAAAGAAAGTCACTATTATGTTTTATGGGAGAAATATGAATAAAGAGCTAGAAGGGAGGGATGCAGAGTGTTGCCTAGCAAGAGTTAACTTTGTCAAACTCTATGAGGTGTCTTTCCAAAAATTTCAACATGCTGACAGTAGCCAGTGGAATAGGTGTGTGTGTCTTTGCAAACAAAACATGTAGATGCATGTCTTCATGCCTGGGCTGGCTGCTTCAAACACTGATTATAGCTTAAGAACTAGAAACAAAATGTGTTTCCATTTGCATGTTTAGAGGAAGCTTCCAATACTGCTCCTTAGCTGTGGCAAGCACTGCAAATTTGGGGGGTTCACTCTGTGCTAGACACCGATCAACCTTTTCTTGTAACTGAAAGGGGACGATGACCTTGCTAGCAACTCATAGATGATGCTAACATTATCAAGGTGAACCAGGGCTCCCTGGGCCACAAAATGGGTCTGTATCTCTGCATGATATGAGTCTCTATCTGCCATACCTGAGATATATTTTTCAGCTACTGGTGTTCTTTCTCCCTCTTTCACTTGTGCAAAAAAGGTTAGTCCATTAGTGCTGTTACAAGCTCTATGGAAGCCTGTCTCCATTTGTTCTAACGGAAAGAGCACAAAGTTGATTGGGAGTCTCTGATATCAGCTTTGCCACTGGCAAGCTATGTGACATTAGACAGGCCCCACTAGCTAACTGCTTTGCCACTTAGTTTCCTCAGCTGTGAAATTGGACGGTAGCCCCTGCCAGGCCTATCTCACAGGTGTAATGCAATGATCCAAAGGATCACTGAAAGCGAAAGTGTTCTGAAGTTTCTTAAGTATTCTGCCCTTGGGGGTGTTTTCATTTAGTATCGTTCTCAACACATATTTCATGGATAGGGTGAGACCCTAGTTACCTAAGCCAGAAACCATTGACTTCCTGCATCCCTCCCTTCCCCAAATCTGAGATAGGAATTCCAGTTGTAAAGCAATGAGGAACTGTAGAGCTCAAGCTGCCTAATCCCCAGGCTGGAGATCAGGGATCTCTGGTCCCCTTCTCCAAAGGCCACCAGAGAATTTTTTAGGATAGAATTTTTTAGGATTTTTTAGGATAGCAACAAGGTTTTTTACTCTCATTTGGCCCCTTAGCTTATGATGTAAGCAGCCTTCACAAAGATTCCCAAGTGCATATTTAATTTCTTATTTTTCATTCATTCCACAGTTATGTTTTTTTTTTTCCACAACTAGGTTTTGAGTATCTGTTATACATCAGATACTACACTAGTCTCTGGAGATATAGTGGTGAACAAAGCTGTCCAAGTTTCCTGCCCTCTTGGACCCTATAGTCTAGTGGGAGAGACAAGTGCTGAACATCTCCCTGGATGTTCCCCAAGTATCTTAAACTCCACGTGTCCAAATATGAACTCCTCATCTCCCACCAAGACACTTCTTTCCCCAGGCTACTTCATGTCAGTGAAGAGGCTCTATTGTCACCCCATCGAGAAATCTAGGAGTCATCCTTTGCAACTCCTATTTCAACCACCAATTCCAACCTCATGCCAAGTCTTATAGTTTTCAACCTCTGAAATATCTCTCAAATCTGCCTTCTCCCTATCTCCATTGCCTTGAACCTAGTCTGGATGACTGTTATTTCTCTCCAGGAGGTCACAGCCTCCTCACTGGGCTCCTGGTCTCTTGTCTTGCTGCCTCATCCAATAAATTCTTCTTGTGATGTGTCATAATAAAAAGGAAGGGGTGTGTGTGTGCCTTGAGCCATTATGAGAAAGGAAGGCTGAAGGCCGTTTTCAAACTGTGAACTAAAACCTGGACAAGCCATAATCATTTGCTAAATAATAAAGATAATACCAATAAAAGCAAATAACTTTTATAGCACATTTTCTATGTGCTAGACCCTGCGCTTTTAGCATGGTGAATCTCCAACTGTGGTCCACAAACCTGTAACATCAGCACCTGGGAGATTATTAGAAATACAAATTCTTGGACTCTTTCCAGACTGACTGAATCCAAAACCCTGGGATGGGGATGGGGCCTGGCAATCTGTTTTAACATTACCTCCAGAGTATTCTGATGCATGCTAAAGAGTGCAAGTCACGGTCGACATGAATTATCTCATTCATTCCTCATAATTACTCCCATAAGGTAGGTACTATTACTCTCATTTGACAGATGAGGAAACTGAGGCTGTCATTTGTCCCAGAGTCCCACAGTGGTGGAGTGGGGATTTGAATCCAGGACTTTTTGACTCTGAATCCTGCATCTTTAGTTACTACACCAGGCTGTCTCACTAAATTATGAACTAGGAGCCAAACTGGGAGCCAAACTCAAGTTTTAAACAAAACATAGATAGTGAGCTAGAGAAATCATCTTAGCATCTAAAGACTTTCACAGGCTATCCTCAGCTGCCCTTTCTCACCCATTTCCTGAGATCTTGCCTCTGCTTCAGCCTAGCCTGGCTTCAGACTGTCCCTTGCTTACATAATTTACTGAGTCCCACCAATGTGTTGTTCTCCATACTTGGAACGCATTCCCTAACACTTAATGAGAGCCCTCTCCTTACTTCTCTGCCCACTTGTGAGCTCACACATCCCTGAATTCCTCTTGCCCTTATGGTGTATACAGTATACTGTTTTTAAAATTCATTGCCTATGATCTTATCTCCGGTTGCCCCTTATGATGTGGTCTTATCTCCCCCCAACAAACAGTAAATGTTTCTTGAGAGCATGGGCCATGCAGTGTCTTTCTGTGTATTCCCTTCCTCCCTGCCTTGCCCCAAACACAGCCTTTATACATAATTACTAAGCACAAGATGAAAATTGTCAGGTTAGGTTGTTGATGGACCATGCAACACTTATTTTCAAGGGACAGTGAGACTATAAGCGTTGAGAATGCAGGAACTATGTTTGTCTTACCCACCATCATAATCCCACTTCCTGGAACAAAGTAGGTATTGAATAAATAATTGCTGAATGGATCGGTACCAGTCAGGATAGGAACCAACGCAGTTTCACTCAGAGATCTCAGGGAATAGAGAATGCCCGGAAACTATGTCACATGAAGACCATTTCCGTTTTTAAAGGCTTTGAAAGGTATCATGGTACCATGTTTTAAGAGGTCGGGAGTTGATATTTTATGAACTTGGGTAAGTCTCTTTCCCTTTCTAGGCTTCAGTTTCCCTGTTGTGAACTGGGTGATTTCCAATATCTTGTGCAGCTCTCTTTGCTGTGTTTTTATGATCAGATGGTTCTTGATTGCACTCTAGTGCAACTTTCTAGACTTCCAAAGAAGATATTGCTGTACCTGTGCCATTGGCTTCTTCATTCATTCATTTCTCCATACTTTCAGCAAACATTTACTGAACACCTACAGAGTACCAGGTACTGTGCTTAACACAGGTGATTCAGTCGGGAGTAAAACACAGGCCCTGTCCTAAGGACCTCAGTCTTTTGAGGGATGGGATGGGTATGGACACATAAACAGTAAATCTAGCCCATTCTATGGGATGGGGTTTATTACGGAAGTTCCCTGAAAGAGTCTGTACTTTGTTTGGGGCCTAAAGAATGAATAGAGGCTAGCCAAGAGAGCAATGTGGAAATAGCATGTTCAAAGGCCCTGAAGCAGAAAGACAGGAGAGAGTAAAGCAAGATTGGAGAATGGCAGACCAATGTGGAGGCTGTGGCAATACTCCAAGGGAGAGGTGAGGAAGACTTGAACTCAGGCCCTGGAGATAGAGAGAAATGGACAGGTTTAAAATATATTTTGGATGTTCAGAGATAGATTGTGGTGATGAATGCAAAACTATGTTATCATACTGTGGACAACTGATTGTATATCATGGATGATTGTATGGTGTGTGAATGTATTTCGATAAAACTGAATTTAATAATATATATATATGAGGTTGAATTGATTCTCTTTACTGTAGGAGATGAGGAAAAGGAAGGGGTCTTGGAGAACCCAGTGTTTCTGGCTTGATCAACTTTGTGGATGTACTGCCATTCCCTGAGTTAACTCCATAAACTCAGGATGAAGGAGCCGGTTTGGGGAATGGGGTCAGGGAGAAGTTCAGCTTTGGTCATGTTGAGTTTGAGCTGGAATATCCAGGTGGAGAGGTTTAGTAAGGATCTAGAGCTCAGAAGAGAAATCAGGGCTGGAGATCCAGAATTGGGAGTTATTAGCATGTAGATGAGTTCCCTTGAGGAAAATGAGCAGACACCGAAGAGCCTAGTACCCAAGAGAGCCAGGATTGCCGCCACTAAGTAAGGGGAAAATGTTCTCACATTTGTAGAGTGCTGGCATACATACATATTCCCGGGTGCAGATCTCTGCCTGAAGAGGGTTTTCTCAGTGTTAAGCCTCTAGAAAAATGGAGTTCATGAGAATAGGAAGCCTGTGCATCTCCTACTTAAACATCAAGGAAAGAAAGATTAAGTACACAATTATCACTTCTCCATTTTACTACAAATGATGCTATCTACTAGGTGTGTTACATTCATCCATTAACTCACTTAAATGCTCACAATAAGCCCACACTCAACCCTTGGGACTCAGAATGGTTTAGTCACTTGCCCAAAATCACACAGGTTTTAAATAGCAGTGAGGAGAATTGACTCCAGGTCTGCCTGACTCCAGAAATTGCACCAGGATACTATCTACCAGCATTGAACAACATCCTGGAATATAACTGGATCTCTAGGAAAGCCCTGTGCACACCCCTTCCCCCTTCCCTGCTTCATAAACATCACTTGAATCCCCTTAGCTTAATGCTTTGCTCTCCATTAAAATTCAAAATCCCCCTGAGAGAAGTAAGGCTCTAAGCTGTTGTCAGTCATTTATGCCTCAGCAAGAGTGGGTTTCAGATTCATGGAACGAACAAATTTTAATTTTACAGGAGAAGGAAACTGGAACCTTGAGAAAGGGATAAAAAGGCAGAAAAGGACCCAGTAATGAAAAGTCAGCCCCCTCCACTGATTTCACAACTCGACTTAATCTGAGGAATGTGCTTTTTAAGATTCTTCAATCCCCTTTCTGCACATGCATACTGCTTTATATACAGACATTTCTATCTCAGTTATCTGGAGCTGAGGCTGTGGGTGTGGTCTGATCAAAGGTGACCTTAAACTCCTGAGGTCAGCAGGAGGCAGCCAGCCTGGGATGCTGTTGCGAACCTGCAGTGTCTGGCCTTAGAAACAAGTCCCAGCACATCCCCTTGAGAATTAGATCTTGATGTGCATATTTTAAACCCCAAGCAGATGGAGGCAGGATAGCTTCATGGAAAGACTTGGAGAGGTCCCTTCTTCTGTCCTGCCTGGGTCTATTTGCTGAAATAAATGACCTGCATCAGGGCAGGGCATTGGTCCAAGCCCAGTGAAATTCTGCTAGCAGCCCAGTGATAATGTTTCAGATTGGTTCTGTGAAATGATCAGGTTTGGGGAGAGAGAAATGATGTTTGAGCATCTGGCTGCTACAGCCTGCTGATGGGACAGTCTCAGGGACAGACTCTGGGTTGGGGGGCAGCCTCAAGGATCCTCTAGGACATCTGTCCCAGGGAAAGAGCCTCACACTGGGAGCAGGCAGCCTAGTTATTGACTCCCATGTTGTTCCTCACTAACTATGTGACCCAAACAAGTCCTTCCCTCTCTCTTGGCCTCCTTTTATACCCCATGTATAAAAGCCCAGATGGATGTGCTCTAAGGGCCCTTCCTTCTCGAACATTCTGTGACTTCTCTGATACGGGTTTGATTTATTTTTCTCTGTAGGAGAGAGGTCCACCCTCCCACCTGCTTATCTGTAGCCTCTGTGTACTCATACTGTCCTCTGCTGGCCATTAAGAAAAATGCTGCCAATAGCTTTGGAAGGGGGAAAAAAGCAGATCATTGATTTTAGTATTAGGTTTCAGCAGTACACTGGGCACTTAGACAGAAACCCTGTGAATTGGAGACAAAGAGAAAGATCATACAGCTATCAGCATAGAGTAAGCTTATCTAGGGATGGCTGACAAAACCACCGACAAAATAATTGGGTCTCTCTTTTTGTTTTCTTTGCCATCTTCATTTTTTCAAGGTGCTCTGCAACACTGTATGAAAAGACTTCAGTGGGTGAAAAGGCACCTTTTCTCATATCTTAACGACTGCAGGCTCCAGAATGGCCTGGCACCACGTTAGGCAAGCAGTTCCGGGCCAGCCTCTAATTCTTCAGAGGCCTTGAGACATCTCATAGTCCCTGCTTCTGGCCCATAGGCCAGACCCAGAGGTTTCTAGCTGGACTGCTGACATACCCAACAACCCAAATACCTGGGGCCAGCCTAAAAATGCATATTCCTCCAAAGGATATCCACCCTCTAAAATGCCCCTTTGGAAAAAGAGTAGGAATCAAAAAAAAAAAAAATTCCACGTGTTCTTTAAGAGGCTCACGTCAAGCTCTACAGCTGGGACAGAAGAATGTGCTAGGGAACTATGTGGCAAATTCAGCATGCCCACCCAGCCAAGAGAAAGGAGGCAGGCCATGGAACCCTGTCTTTTCTGGACATAGTCAAATATCCTGTTAAGCCCAGTCCTAAAATTTCCTCACTGTTAAATCTCCTTGATTATCTTTTCTGAGCATGCACTCTCAAAGGCAAGGGATCAGAGCTGGAGTGTGCCAGCCCATGTTCCCACCCTGGCCACTGCTCAGATTCCTCTAGTGATATGAGCAGGATGGGAATTGGGGCACATCACAATCCATTCTCTTAGTATTTGTTAAATGTCTTAATATGCTCTCCACTCCCCCTCCCTTGATGCAAGGAAGTTTTTGGCAGGTCTCCGATTTCGGTCAAGCATTCAATGCCTTGACTGGATCCTCTCTGCTAGTAATAACATGACCTCAGTAACCCCATCCTGCCCCCCATCCTCCCACCAAGCAGTCCCCTCCTCCCCAACAGCTGGTTCTTATCTGCCTCCCTTGTTCCAGCCTCAGGCAGGCTGCCCCGGCCTCATGCTGACACACACATGTTCCCCTGAATGTTTGCTGATGAGTTTCAGCCCTGAAACACTGCTTTCTTCACATCCTCCCCTGTTCCAAAACCTGTATGGGTTCCCCATTTCCTACCACATCAAGTCTTCAATGTTTCTGCCTTGCTTTCCAGGCCCACTTCAGTGGGGGCCCAATCGGCATTTCCAGTCTGGCCCATGTTTTCTCCCAGCCATGTACAAGATGTAAACATTCTACAAACCCTCCACAGTCAACCCTTCCTTTGTGTTCCTGCAGCACTTGCAGTCTGTTCTGGTCTTGTACTGTTTGCTATGGTTTTGTGTACATTTGTGTTGAAAGCCAGGTCCACATTTTTAGATGACCTCATTAATCCTCTACAGCCCCCCAACAATATTTTTTTTAATTATTGTTCTTTTTCATTTCAACTTCTTTCTATATATTGCTTTTGTAAAAATTACAAGAATATAAACAGAATCATTGTAAACAAAAGTCCAGCAATGGGTGGTGATAAAAAACAAAAGCTCATTCCCCACCCCTCTCTTTCCTACTTCTCAGATGTAACTTCTTTTAAACAGTTTGCAGCCTAGTACCCTTTGTAGAGTGCATGTTGGGTGTTGGGGGAAGGTTGAATGCTGGGTGTTTGCCCCAGAGAACTGCCTCTCTTTGGGCAGTGTCTCTTACTCCTTTGCAAGAGACCTAGGTTTTTGTGGGCCAGATTGACACTTGAAATTGATGCCCCAAAGGACCCACACAACTGGTAGCCACTTAATCTCCAGTATGTGACTCTAACCACTGCATAAAGCATCTGTCCTGTTTTAAGCCTTGTAAAAAGTGAACCTTGAAGGTGAATAATTTAGGGCATGATTTATGGGCCTTTTTCAGGGTTTTTCACAAATCTGTAGGAGACTTGGAGACAGTCAGGAAAGGGGCCAAGAGGTGGAGATGGGAAGCATTTTTGAAAATAGGCTCTCTACCTGATATGGTGTTGTATTCTCTGAGAGGTAATGCGCATTACTAATGGTTTTCATTTTTCTGCCAAGAAAATCAGTCGCTATTGGGATTTGTTCTAAAAGACAGACTAGCCCTCCTCTGTTGCACCCACTGGGATTAATTCCCTGTGTCAGTTGGCTTTAAAATGACAGTCTGAACTCAGACTTAATTGTTACCAACACATTTACAACCAGGGTATTCAAGATCTAGAACTGCTCCCTCTTGATATCGTAATTGATAGTTAATGGATCCTCTCAGGTTACTTGTATTTTATACAAGATGCTGGGGAGGGAGGTGTAAAAGAAAAGGAAAGCAGGATAGGGAAGAAGAGCTAATAAACAATTTATGTAGGGGTGGGGGGGTGGGTGTGTTTTCCCATGAGTTCCTGTTTCCAGGTGTACCAAAGGGGTTCTGGGATCTGCCACCAAAGTGGGGCTCCGACAGGTTGGTTCTCTCCTTTCTGAACTTCTGGGCATTGTTCTTTAGACACAGCCATCCCTGGGCTTCACTGCAAGCATGTGATTGGCCATTTGGATGTGAGTTATAAAAAAAAAAAATGACATGATGTTCTCCAGCATTCTATTCTTTCACTATTTCGACAGTCTGAGGAATGGTCTGGCATTAACTAGGAAGAGGACATTATCCAGCCTGAATAACTAATCTCCTGAGAAGTACAAAGTTGAAGGATCTTGCTGCACATGAGTCTTATTAAATGTGCTTATAAAATGTGTTCCATCCAAATAAGTTTAGCAGCCCCTAAAATAGCCTTTTCTGATCTGTCTGGAACTTTGGCATGCCTCACAGATCTCTAAGCCAAAATTATTTAGTGAAGTAATGTCAGTATTCTTTGTGCATGGGAAAATGGGAAGGGAAGTGTTGATGTGAAGTCCTCTATTGACAGTTGCACTCCTGTCTCTCTTAGGGGCGACCTGGACCAATTGGAATTCAAGGTCCAACAGGTCCTCAAGGCTTCAGTGGCCCTGGTGGTTTATCAGGGTTGAAAGGAGAAAGGGGCTCCCCAGGCTCTCTGGGACCATATGGGCCAAAAGGAGATAAGGTAAGAGCATCAGAGTTTGATTTTCCATTGATGCAAGGGTCATATGTATGAAGGTAAGGCGTTCTAAGTCAGTTCTGCTCATTTATGAAAATAATACTATACCTGTAAACCTTACTACCAGGCTATATGCTTTAAAGAGGCAGTTGGGTGATGTGCTGCCAATGGATCAACCCATTTTGGAAGAGACTTCCATGGCAGGCAAGGCAGAAAGTGAATTGATTAGCTACTTGCTAAACAAGTGGGCTCACTGTAACGGGAAGTCACATGGGTTTGAACCAGGCATGGGTCCAATCAGCTGGGCAGTAGAGATCAGGAATCCAAGCAACAAGACTGGGAAGCAAGGAGTCAGGATGCTTGGAAGCAATCTGCACCACAAATTCAGGGAAAGAGCTGCAAAAAAAGGACATTGATAATGTCCTGATGGCTGGCTGGCTGAGTTTAGTAGCTCTTCGTGTTCCCTGATGAAGACAAGAACCGATCTCAGTATACAGAATGCCCAAGACCTTAGACAGAAGCAAATGATGACATGAAACTGGAGTAGGGAGCAAGGCAATAGAATGTTGAAAGGGGGATACAGTGGACTTCTTAACATCTTAGCTCATTGAATCATGGAAACAGGTCCCCTGAACCTAATGGAAATCAATTGTATTTTCTCTTACATTACTCTCCCTGCCCCTTTCCTTAGGGTCCCATGGGAGTTCCTGGCTTCACTGGCATCAATGGGATTCTGGTGAGAATGTCTACAGAGGCAATCTTTTGCCTTTTTATTTTAAATACTTTGAAATGTACAGGACAGTTACAAAAATGATATAAACTCCATACAGAGAACTCCAACATACTCTTAACCCCACCCCCAGAAACCCAGATCCACATATTTTAACATTTTGCCACATTTGCCATATCATTCCATCTATCTATCTATCTATCTATCTATCTATCTATCTATCTGTCTATCTATCATCTATTTATCGATCCATTTTATGAATATTGAGTGCAGGTTATATACATGATGCACCTTGAACACTTAATACTACCATGTGTATCTAAGAACAAGGATATTCACTTATATAACCACCTTAAGTACAGTTATCAAGGTCAAGAACTTTAACTCTGATATAAAGCTTTCAGTCTGTATTCCGATTTTTCTTATGTCCCAACATGTCCCTTTGAGCCTTTTTTCCTTCCTTGTCAGATCTCATCCAGAAACATGCACTGCATTTAATTGTCATTGTCTCTTTAGTTGCTCTTTCTTTTTTTTAATAGTGGGAACATATACACAACTTAAACTTTCCCATGTCAACCACTCCCTGTGATATCATTCAATGGGATTAATCACATTCACAATGTTGCAGTACCCTTGTCACCTTCTGTTGATAAATTCTCCCATCTCCCCAAACAGAAACCTATACCTCTTATGCATTAACTCCCCATTCCCCCATCCCCCACTCCAGCAACCTGTACTCTAATTTCTGTCTCTATGAGCTTGCATATTCTTCAATGTTTTCTTAGTAGTTATTATGGGACTTAAATTTAATGTCCTGAATCTATAACACTCTCATTGCTTTGATATCAAGTTAACCTTAATAGTATACATAAACTACAATCTACACCCCTCCACACACCCCCCTCTACATAGT
This sequence comes from Choloepus didactylus, assembly GCF_015220235.1. Taxonomy (NCBI): domain Eukaryota; kingdom Metazoa; phylum Chordata; class Mammalia; order Pilosa; family Megalonychidae; genus Choloepus; species Choloepus didactylus. Next base: position 110,221 of record NC_051335.1, on the reverse strand, counting down.
TCTTGTCACAGATTACATGTTTACCCATTATGAGTCCAAAACCATTGATTATGATTACATTTTATAATTTGCCTTTTAGATCCTGTAGGAAGTAAAAAGCGGACTTACAAACCAAAAATACAATAGTACTGGCATTTATATTTACCCATATCATTACCCTCACGAGAGATCTTTAGTTCTTCATGCAGCTTCAATCTGTTATCTATTGTCCTTTCTTTCAACCTGCAGAGTTCTCTTTAGCATCCCCTGTAGAGCCAATCTAGTGGTGACAAGCTCCCTCATCTTTTGTTTATCTGGGTTTGTCTTAATCTTGTCCCTCATTTTTGAAAGACAATTTTGCTGGATATAGGATTCTTGGTTGGCACTTTTTTCCCTTTCAAAATATGTCATCCCATGTCCTTTTTGGCTCCATGGTTTCCAATGAGAAATCACCACTTAATCTTGTATGTGACACATTGCTTCTCTCTCTGCAGCTTTCAGAATTCTCTCTTTATCTCTTTCATTTGACAGTTCAATTATAATATACCACAGCAAGGTTCTATTTGGGCTATCCTATCTGGAGTTCATTCAGCGTCTTAGATGTGTGTATTCATGGCTTTCATTAAATTTGGGAAGTTATTGACCATTATTTCTCTGAAAATTCTCTCTGCCTGTTTCTTCCTTCTCCTACTAGGACTTCCACAATACATATATTGTTGGTGTCCCACAGATTCCTCAGACTCTATTCACTTTTCTTCATTCTTCTTTTGGTTCCTCTGACTGATTTCAATTATCTTCAAGATTCTTTCTTCTACCACTTCCAATCTGCTCTCTTTTTTTTATCTTCCTTTCATTGAGATATATTCACATACCATGCAGTCATACAAAACAAATCATACATTCAGTTGTTCACAGTACCATAACATAGTTGTACATTCATCACCTAAATCAATCCCTGACACCTTCATTAGCACACACCCAAAAATAACAAGAACCCTAATTAAAGTGAAAAACAGCGATTGAAATAAAAAAGAACAATGGGTACCTTTGTCTGTTTCTTTGTTTGTTTCCTTCCCCTATTTTTCTACTCATCCATCCATAAACTAGACAAAGTGGAGTGTGGTCCTTAGGGCTTTCCCAATCCCTTTGTCACCCCTCATAAGCTACATTTTTATACAACTGTCTTCGAGATTCATGGGTTCTGGGTTGTAGTTTGATAGTTTCAGGTATCTACCACCAGCTGCCCCAATTCTTTAGAACCTAAAAAGGGCTGTCTAAAGTGTGCATAAGAGTACCCACCAGAGTGACCTCTCAGCTCCTTTTGGAATCTCCCTGCCACTGAAGCTTATTTCATTTCCTTTCACATCCCCCTTTTGGTCAAGAAGATGTTCTCCGTCCCACGATGCCAGATCTACATTCCTCCCCGGGAGTCATATTCCACGTTGCCAGGGAGATTCACTCCCCTGGGTGTCTGATTCCACGTAGGGGGGAGGGCAGTGATTTCACCTTTCAAGTTGGCTTAGCTAGAGAGACAGGGCCACATCTGAGCAACAAACAGGCATTCGGGAGGAGGCTCTTAGGCACAACCATAGGGAGGCCTAGCCTCTCCTTTGCAGCAACCGTCTTCCCAAGGGTAAAACCTGTGGTAGAGGGCTCAACCCATCAAACCACCAGTCCCCTATGTCTGTGATCATGTTAGCAACCATCAAGGTGGGGTAGGCGAATACCCCTGCATTCTCCACAGGCTCCTCAAGGGGGGCTCTACATTTTTTTCCGTTCTTGTTTTTTTTTTTTTTTTTTTTTTTTTTTAACTTTTTTCCCTTTTTAAAATCAACTGTATGAAAACAAAATAAAAAAAAAACATACAATAAAAGAACATTTCAAAGAGCCCATAGCAAGGGAGTAAGAAAAAGACAACTAACCTAAGATAACTGCTTTACCTCCAACATGTTCCTACTTTACCCCAAGAAAGTTACCTACTATAGCAACATTTCTGTGAACTTGTTCCTACTATATCCATCAGAAATTAACAGACCATAGTCATTCCTGGTCATCCCCCAAACGTTAAATAGCTTATCTGTTCTTCTTGGATTATTGTTCCCCCTTCCTTAATTGCTCTCTATTGCTAGTTCCCCTACATTCTACATTATAAACCATTTGTTTTACATTTTTCAAAGTTCACAGTAGTGGTAGCATGTAATATTTCTCTTTTTGTGCCTGGCTTATTTCGCTCAGCATTATGTCTTCAACGTTCATCCATGTTGTCGTATGTTTCACCAGATCGTTCCTTCTTACTGCCGCATAGTATTCCATCATGTGTATATACCACATTTTATTTATCCACTCATCTGTTGAAGGGCATTTGGGTTGTTTCCATCTCTTGGCAATTGTGAATAATGCTGCTATGAACATTGGCGTGCAGATATCTGTTTGTGTCACTGCTTTCCGATCTTCCGGGTATGTAGCGAGAAGTGCAATTGCTGGGTCGAATGGCAACTCTATATCTAGTTTTCTAAGGAACTGCCAGACTGACTTCCAGAGTGGCTGAACCATTATACAGTCCCACCAACAATGAATAAGAGTTCCAATTTCTCCACATCCCCTCCAGCATTTGTAGTTTCCTGTTTGTTTAATGGCAGCCATTCTAATCGGTGTTAGATGGTATCTCATTGTGGTCTTAATTTGCATCTCTCTAATAGCTAGTGAAGCCGAACATTTTTTCATGTGTTTCTTGGCCATTTGTATTTCCTCTTCAGAGAACTGTCTTTTCATGTCTTTTGCCCATTTTATAATTGGGCTGTCTGTACTATCGTCATTGAGTTGTACGATTTCTTTATATATGCAAGATATCAGTCATTTGTCAGATACATGGTTTCCAAAAATTTTTCCCACTGAGTTGGCTGCCTCTTTACCTTTTTGAGAAATTCCTTTGAGGTGCAGAAACTTCTAAGCTTGAGGAGTTCCCATTTATCTATTTTTTCTTTTGTTGCTTGTGCTTTGGGTGTAAAGTCTAGGAAGTGGCCGCCTAATACAAGGTGTTGAAGATGTTTACCTACATTACCTTCTAGGAGTTTTATGGTACTTTCTTTTATATTGAGATCTTTTGTCCATTTTGAGTTAATTTTTGTGTAGGGGGTGAGGTAGGGGTCCTCTTTCATTCTTTTGGATATGGATATCCAACTTTCCCAGCCCAATTGTTGAAAAGACCATTATGACTCAGTTCAGTGACTTTGGGGGCCTTATCAAAGATCAGTCGGCCATAGATCTGAGGGTCTATCTCCGAATTCTCAATTCAGTTCCATTAGTCTATATGTCTGTCTTTGTACCAGTACCATGCTGTTTTGACTACTGTGGCTTTATAATAAGCTTCAAAGTCAGGGAGTGTAAGTCCTCCCACTTCATTTTTCTTTTTTAGAGTGTCTTTAGCAATTCGAGGCATCTTCCCTTTCCAAATAAATTTGATAACTAGCTTTTCCAAGTCTGCAAAGTAGGTTGTTGGAATTTTGATTGGGATTGCATTGAATCTGTAGATGAGTTTGGGTAGAATTGACATCTTAATGACATTTAGTCTTCCTATCCACAAACATGGAATATTTTTCCATTTTTTAAGGTCCCCTTCTATTTCTTTTAGTAGAATTATGTAGTTTTCTTTGTATAGCTCTTTTACATTTTTGGTTAACTTTATTCCTAGGTACTTGATTTTTTTAGTTGCTATTGAAAATGGTATCTTTTTCTTGAGTGTCTCTTCAGTTTGTTCATTTCTAGCATATAGAAACATTATTGACTTATGTGCATTAATTTTGTATCCCATTACTTTGCTAAATTTGTTTATTACCTCTAGTAGCTGCATCGTCGATTTCTCAGGGTTTTCCAGATATAAGAGCATATCATCTGCAAACAATGACAATTTTACTTCTTCTTTTCCTATTTGGATGCCTTTATTTCTTTGTCTTGCCGGATTGCCCTGGCTAGCACTTCCAGCACAGTGTTCAATAACAGCGGTGACAGCGGGCATCCTTGTCTTGTTCCTGATCTTAGAGGGAAGGCTTTCAGTCTCTCACCATTGAGTACTATGCTGGCTGTGGGTTTTTCATATATGCTCTTTATCATATTGAGGAAGTTTCCTTCAATTCCTACCTTTTGAAGTGTTTTTATCAAAAATGGATGTTGGTTTTTGTCAAATGGTTTTTCATCATCTATGGAGATGATCATTTGATTTTTCCCTTTTGAATTTTTAATGTGTTGTAATATATTGATTGGTTTTCTTATATTGAACCATCCTTGCATGCCTGAAATGAACCCCACTTGGTCACGGTGTATGATTTTTTAATGTGTCTTTGGATTCAATTTGCAAGTATTTTGTTGAGGATTTTTGCATCTATATTCATTAGGGAGTTTGCCCGGCAGATTTCCTTTTTTGTAACATCTTTGCCTGGTTTGGGTATTAGATTGATGCTAGCTTCATAAAATGAGTTAGGTACTGTTCCATTTTCTTCAATGTTTTGAAAGAGTTTGAGTAAGATTAATGTCAGTTCTTTCTGGAAAGTTTGGTAGAATTCCCCTGTGAAGCCAACTGGCCCTGGGCATTTATTTGTGGGAAGATTTTTGATGACTGATTGGATCTCTTTGCATGTGATGGGTTGATTGAGGTCTTCTATTTCTTCTCTGGTCAATCTAGGTTGTTCATATGTTCCCAGGAAATTGTCCATTTCCTCTACATTATCCAGTTTGTAGCCATACAGTTGTTCATAGTATCCTCTTATAACTTTTTTAATTTCTTCAGGATCTGCAGCTATGTCACCTTTTTCATTCATTATTTTGTTTATATGGGTCTTCTCTCATTTTGATTTTGTCAGTCTAGCTAGGGGCTTGTCAATCTTGTTGATCTTCTCAAAGAACCAACTTTTGATGATATTTATCCTCGCTATTGTTTTTTTGTTCTCTATGTCATTTATTTCTGCTTTAATCCTTGTTATTTCTTTTCTTCTACTTGGTTTAGGACTGGTTTGCTGTTCCTTTTCTAGCTTCTTCAGTTGATCCATTAGTTCTTTGATTTTGGCTCTTTCTTCCTTTTTAGTATATGCGTTTAGTGCTATAAATTTCCCCCACAGTACTGCTTTTGCTGCATCCCGTAGGTTTTGGTATGTTGTGTTCTCATTTTCCTTCATCTCTATATATTTATCAATTTCTCTTGCTATTTCTTCTTTAACCCACTGATTGTTTAGGAGTGTGTTGTTTAACATCCAGGTATTTGTGAATTTTCTAAGTCTCTGATGGTTATCTACTTCTAATTGTATTCCCTTGTGGTCAGAGAATGTGCTTTGAATAATTTCAATCTTTTTAAATTTATTGAGGCTTGTTTTATGTCCCAGCATATGATCTATTCTGGAGAAAGTTCCGTGAGCACTAGAAAAGTATGTGTATCCTGGTGATTTGGGATGTAATGTTCTGTATATGTCTTTTAAATCTAATTCATTTATCAGATTGTTTAGGTTTTCAATTTCCTTATTGGTCTTCTGTCTGGTTGATCTATCTATAGGAGAGAGTGATGTGTTGAAGTCTCCCACAATTATTGTGGAAACATCAATTGCTTCCTTTAGTTTTACCAGTGTTTCTCTCATGTATTTTGTGGCACCTTGATTGGGTGCATAGACATTTAAGATTGTTATTTCTTCTTGTTGAATTGCCCATTTTATTAGTATGTAGTGGCCTTCTTTGTCTCTCAAAACATCCCTGCATTTAAAGTCTATTTTGACTCCTCCAGGAAAGTAGGTAAAAAGCCAGGAACTGCATGGACTGGACACCACAGAGCAATCTGTCTTTGGGCATACTTCATACAACACTCATGAAAACGTGGAACTGCTGAGATCAGCGAAATCTGTAAGTTTTTGCGGCCAGGGGACCCACGCCCCTCCCTGCCAGGCTCAGTCCCGTGGGAGGAGGGGCTGTCAGCTCCGGGAAGGAGAAGGGAGAACTGCAGTGGCTGCTCTTATTGGAAACTCATTCTACTGATCCAGACTCCAACCATAGATAGACTGAGACCAGAAACCAGAGAATCTGAGAGCAGCCAGCCCAGCAGAGAGGAGACAGGCATAGAAAAAAAAAAACAACACGAAAAACTCCAAAATAAAAGCAGAGGATTTTTGGAGTTCTGGTGAACACAGAAAGGGGAAGGGCAGAGCTCAGGCCCTAAGGCGCATATGCAAATCCCAAAGAAAAGCTGATCTCTCTGCCCTGTGGACCTTTCCCTAATGGCCCTGGCTGCTTTGTCTCTTAGCATTTCAATAACCCATTAGATCTCTGAGGAGGGCCCTTTTTTTTTTTTTAATCCTTCTTTCTTTTTCTAAAACAATTACTCTAAGAAGCCCAATACAGAAAGCTTCAAAGGCTTTCAATTTGGGCACGTCAAGTCAAGAGCAGAACTAAGAGAGCTCTGAGACAAAAGGCAATAATTCAGTGGCTGAGAAAATTCACTAAACACAACAACTTCCCAAGAAAAGGGGTGTGTCCGCTCACAGCCACCATCCTGGTGGACAGGAAACACTCCTGCCCATCGCCAGCCCCATAGCCCAGAGCTGCCCCAGACAACCCAATGTGACGGAAGTGCTTCAAATAACAGGCACACACCACAAAACTGGGCGTGGACATTAGCCTTCCCTGCAACCTGAGCTGATTGTCCCAGAGTTGGGAAGGTGGAGCAGTGTGAATTAACAAAGCCCCATTCAGCCATCATTTGAGCAGACTGGGAGCCTCCCTACACAGCCCAGCAGCCCAGAACTGCCCAGGGGTGATGGCACTCACCTGTGACATAGCACAGTCATCCCTCAACAGAGGACCCGGGGTGCACAGCCTGGAAGAGGGGCCCACTTACAAGTCTCAGGAGCCATACGCCAATACCAAGGACTTGTGGGTCAGTGGCAGAGACAAACTGTGGCAGGACTGAACTGAAGGATTAGACTATCTCAGCAGCTTCAAAACTCTAGGATCACCAGGGAGATTTGATTGTTAGGGCCACCCCCTCTCCACAACTGCCCAGAAACACGCCCCACATACAGGGCAGGCAACACCAACTACACACGCAAGCTTGGTACACCAATTGGGCCCCAAAAGACTCACTCCCCCACTCACCAAAAAGGCTAAACAGGGGAGAACTGGCTTGTGGAGAACAGGTGGCTCGTGGACGCCACCCGCTGGTTAGTTAGAGAAAGTGTACTCCACGAAGCTGTAGATCTGATAAATTAGAGATAAGGACTTCAATTGGTCTACAAACCCTAAAAGAATCCTATCAAGTTCAGCAAATGCCACGAGGCCAAAAACAACAGAAAATTTTAAAGCATATGAAAAAACCAGACGATATGGATAACCCAAACCCAAGCGCCCAAATAAAAAAACCAGAAGAGACACAGCACCTAGAGCAGCTACTCAAAGAACTAAAGATGAACAAAGAGACCATTGTACGGGAGATAAAGAAAATCAAGAAGACTCTATAAGAGCATGAAGAAGACATTGCAAGACTAAATAAAAAAATGGATGATCTTATGGAAATTAAAGAAACTGTTGACCAAATTAAAAAGATTCTGGACACTCATAGTACAAGACTAGAGGAAGTTGAACAACGAATCAGTGACCTGGAAGATGACAGAATGGAAAATGAAAGCATAAAAGAAAGAATGGGGAAAAAAATTGAAAAAATCGAAATGGACCTCAGGGATATGATAGATAATATGAAACGTCCAAATATAAGACTCATTGGTGTCCCAGAAGGGGAAGAAAAGGGTAAAGGTCTAGGAAGAGTATTCAAAGAAATTGTTGGGGAAAACTTCCCAAATCTTCTAAACAACATAAATACACAAATCATAAATGCTCAGTGAACCCCAAATAGAATAAATCCAAATAAACCCACTCCGAGACATATACTGATCACACTGTCAAACACAGAAGAGAAGGAGCAAGTTCTGAACGCAGCAAGAGAAAAGCAATTCACCACATACAAAGGAAACAGCAAAAGAATAAGTAGTGACTACTCAGCAGCCACCATGGAGGCGAGAACGCAGTGGCACGATATATTTAAAATTCTGAGTGAGAAAAATTTCCAGCCAAGAATACTTTATCCAGCAAAGCTCTCCTTCAAATTTGAGGGAGAGCTTAAATTTTTCACAGACAAACAAATGCTGAGAGAATTTGCTAACAAGAGACCTGCCCTACTAGAGATACTAAAGGGAGCCCTACAGACAGAGAAACAAAGACAGGACAGAGAGACTTGGAGAAAGGTACAGTACTAAAGAGGTTCGGCATGGGTACAATAAAGGATATTAATAGACAGAGGGGAAAAATATGGCAAACATAAACCAAAGGATAAGATGGTTGATTCAAGAAATGCCTTCACGGCTATAACGTTGAATGTAAATGGATTAAACTCCCCAATTAAAAGATATAGATTCGCAGAATGGATCTAAAAAAATGAACCATCAATATGTTGCATACAAGAGACTCATCTTAGACACAGGGACACAAAGAAACTGAAAGTGAAAGGATGGAAAAAAATATTTCATGCAAGCTACAGCCAAAAGAAAGCAGGTGTAGCAATATTAATCTCAGATAAAATAGACTTCAAATGCAGGGATGTTTTGAGAGACAAAGAAGGCCACTACATACTAATAAAAGGGGCAATTCAGCAAGAAGAAATAACAATCGTAAATGTCTATGCACCCAATCAAGGTGCCACAAAATACATGAGAGAAACACTGGTAAAACTAAAGGAAGCAATTGATGTTTCCACAATAATTGTGGGAGACTTCAACACATCACTCTCTCCTATAGATAGATCAACCAGACAGAAGACCAATAAGGAAATTGAAAACCTAAACAATCTGATAAATGAATTAGATTTAACAGACATCTACAGGACATTACATCCCAAATCACCAGGATACACATACTTTTCTAGTGCTCACGGAACTTTCTCCAGAATAGATCATATGCTGGGACATAAAACAAGCCTCAATAAATTTAAAAAGATTGAAATTATTCAAAGCACATTCCCTGACCACAATGGAATACAATTAGAAGTCAATAACCATCAGAGACTTAGAAAATTCACAAATACCTGGAGGTTAAACAACACACTCCTAAACAATCAGTGGGTTAAAGAAGAAATAGCAAGAGAAATTGCTAAATATATAGAGACGAACGAAAATGAGAACACAACATACCAAAACCTATGGGATGCAGCAAAAGCAGTGCTAAGGGGGAAATTTATAGCACTAAACGCATATATTAAAAAGGAAGAAAGAGCCAAAATCAAAGAACTAATGGATCAAATGAAGAAGCTAGAAATTGAACAGCAAACCAATCCTAAACCAAGTAGAAGAAAAGAAATAACAAGGATTAAAGCAGAAATAAATGACATAGACAACAAAAAAACAATAGAGAGGATAAATATCACCAAAAGTTGGTTCTTTGAGAAGATCAACAAGATTGACAAGCCCCTAGCTAGACTGACAAAATCCAAAAGAGAGAAGACCCATATAAACAAAATAATGAATGAAAAAGGTGACATAACTGCAGATCCTGAAGAAATTAAAAAAAATTATAAGAGGATATTATGAACAACTGTATGGCAAGAAACTGGACAATGTAGAAGAAATGGACAATTTCCTGGAAACATATGAACAACCTAGACTGACCAGAGAAGAAATAGAAGACCTCAACCAACCCATCACAATCAAAGGATCCAATCAGTCATCAAAAATCTTCCCACAAATAAATGCCCAGGGCCAGATGGCTTCACAGGGGAATTCTACCAAACTTTCCAGAAAGAACTGACACCAATCTTACTCAAACTCTTTCAAAACATTGAAGAAAAGGGAACACTACCTAACTCATTTTATGAAGCTAACATCAATCTAATACCAAAACCAGGCAAAGATGCGACAAAAAAGGAAAACTACCGGCCAATCTCCCTAATGAATATAGATGCAAAAATCCTCAACAAAATACTTGCAAATCAAATCCAAAGACACATTAAAAATATCATACACCATGACCAAGTGGGGTTCATTCCAGGCATGCAAGGATGGTTCAACATAAGAAAATCAATGAATGTATTACAACACATTAAAAACTCGAAAGGGAAAAATCAATTGATCATCTCAATAGATGCTGAAAAAGCATTTGACAAAATCCAACATCCCTTTTTGATAAAAACACTTCAAAAGGTAGGAATTGAAGGAAACTTCCTCAACATGATAAAGAGCATATATGAAAAACCCACAGCCAGCATAGTACTCAATGGTGAGAGACTGAAAGCCTTCCCTCTAAGATCAGGAACAAGACAAGGATGCCCGCTGTCACCACTGTTATTCAACACTGTGCTGGAAGTGCTAGCCAGGGCAATCCGGCAAGACAAAGAAATAAAAGGCATCCAAATTGGAAAAGAAGAAGTAAAACTGTCATTGTTTGCAGACGATATGATCTTATATCTAGAAAACCCTGAGAAATCGACGATACAGCTACTAGAGCTAATAAACAAATTTAGCAAAGTAGTGGGATACAAGATTAATGCACATAAGTCAGTAATGTTTCTATATGCTAGAAATGAACAAACTGAAGAGACACTCAAGAAAAAGATACCATTTTCAATAGCAACTAAAAAAATCAAGTACCTAGGAATAAACTTAACCAAAGATGTAAAAGACCTATACAAAGAAAACTACATAACTCTACTAAAAGAAATAGAAGGGGACCTTAAAAGATGGAAAAATATTCCATGTTCATGGATGGGAAGGCTAAATGTCATTAAGATGTCAATTCTACCCAAACTCATCTACAGATTCAATGCAATCCCAATCAAAATTCCAACAACCTACTTTGCAGACTTGGAAAAGCTAGTTATCAAATTTATTTGGAAAGGGAAGATGCCTCGAATTGCTAAAGACACTCTAAAAAAGAAAAACGAAGTGGGAGGACTTACACTCCCTGACTTTGAAGCTTATTATAAAGCCACAGTTGCCAAAACAGCATGGTACTGGCACAAAGATAGACATATAGATCAATGGAATCGAATTGAGAATTCAGAGATAGACCCTCAGATCTATGGCCGACTGATCTTTGATAAGGCCCCCAAAGTCACTGAACTGAGTCATAATGGTCTTTTCAACAAATGGGGCTGGGAGAGTTGGATATCCATATCCAAAAGAATGAAAGAGGACCCCTACCTCACCCCCTACACAAAAATTAACTCAAAATGGACAAAAGATCTCAATATAAAAGAAAGTACCATAAAACTCCTAGAAGATAATGTAGGAAAACATCTTCAAGACCTTGTATTAGGCGGCCACTTCCTAGACTTTACACCCAAAGCACAAGCAACAAAAGAAAAAATAGATAAATGGGAACTCCTCAAGCTTAGAAGTTTCTGCACCTCAAAGGAATTTCTCAAAAAGGTAAAGAGGCAGCCATCTCAATGGGAAAAAATTTTTGGAAACCATGTATCTGACAAAAGACTGATATCTTGCATATACAAAGAAATCCTACAACTCAATGACAATAGTACAGACAGCCCAATTATAAAATGGGCAAAAGATATGAAAAGACAGTTCTCTGAAGAGGAAATACAAATGGCCAAGAAACACATGAAAAAATGTTCAGCTTCACTAGCTATTAGAGAGATGCAAATTAAAACCACAATGAGATACTATCTAACACCGGTTAGAATGGCTGCCATTAAACAAACAGGAAACTACAAATGCTGGAGGGGATGTGGAGAAATTGGAACTCTTATTCATTGTTGGTGGGACTGTATAATGGTTCAGCCACTCTGGAAGTCAGTCTGGCAGTTCCTTAGAAAACTAGATATAGAGCTACCATTCGATCCAGTGATTGCACTTCTCGGCATATACCCGGAAGATCGGAAAGCAGTGACAGGAACAGATATCTGCACGCCAGTGTTCATAGCAGCATTATTCACAATTGCCAAGAGATGGAAACAACCCAAATGTCCTTCAACAGATGAGTGGATAAATAAAATGTGGTATATACACACGACGGAATACTACGCGGCAGTAAGAAGGAACGATCTCGTGAAACATATGACAACATGGATGAACCTTGAAGACATAATGCTGAGTGAAATAAGCCAGGCACAAAAAGAGAAATATTATATGCTACCACTAATGTGATCTTTGAAAAATGTAAAACAAATGGTTTATAATGTAGAATGTAGGGGAACTAGCATTAGAGAGCAATTAAGGAAGGGGGAACAATATTCCAAGAAGAACAGATAAGCTATTTAACGTTCTGGGTTGCCCAGAAATGACTATGATCTGTTAATTTCTGATGGATATAGTAGGAACAAGTTCACAGAAAGGTTGCTATATTATGTAACTTTCTTGGGGTAAAGTAGGAACATGGTGGAAGTTAAGCAGTTATCTTAGGTTAGTCGTCTTTTTCTTACTCCCTTGTTATGGTCTCTTTGAAATGTTCTTTTATTGTATGTTTGTTTTCTTTTTAACTTTTTTTTTCATACAGTTGATTTAAAAAAGAAGGGAAAGTTAAAAAAAAAAAAAGAAAGAAAAACAAGGAATAAAAAATGATGTAGTGCCCCCTTGAGGAGCCTGTGGAGAATGCAGGGGTATTCGCCTACCCCACCTCCATGGTTGCTAACATGACCACAGACATAGGGGACTGGTGGTTTGATGGGTTGAGCCCTCTACCATAAGTTTTACCCTTGGGAAGATGGTTGCTGCAAAGGAGAGGCTAGGCCTCCCTATATTTGTGTCTAAGAGTCTCCTCCTGAATGCCTCTTTGTTGCTCAGATGTGGCCCTCTCTCTCTGGCTAAGCCAACTTGAAAGGTGAAATCACTGCCCTCACCCCTACGTGGGATCAGACACCCAGGGGAGTGAATCTCCCTGGCAACGTGGAATATGACTCCCGGGGAGGAATGTAGACCCGGCATCGTGGGACGGAGAACATCATCTTGACCAAAAGGGGGATGTGAAAGGAAATGAAATAAGCTTCAGTGGCAGAGAGATTCCAAAACGAGCCGAGAGGTCACTCTGGTGGGCACTCTTACGCACACTTTAGACAACCCTTTTTAGGTTCTAAAGAATTGGGGTAGCTGGTGGTGGATACCTGAAACTATCAAACTACAACCCAGAACCCATGAATCTCGAAGACAGTTGTATAAAAATGTAGCTTATGAGGGGTGTCAATAGGTTTGGGAAAGCCATAAGGACCACACTCCACTTTGTCTAGTTTATGGATGGATGAGTAGAAAAATAGGGGAAGGAAACAAACAGACAAAGGTACCCAGTGTTCTTTTTTACTGCAATTGCTCTTTTTCACTCTAATTATTATTCTTGTTATTTTTGTGTGTGTGCTTATGAAGGTGTCAGGGATTGATTTAGGTGATGAATGTACAACTATGTAATGGTACGGTAAACAATCGAAGGTACGATTTGTTTTGTATGACTGCGTGGTATGTGAATATATCTCAATAAAATGATGATTAAAAAAAAGTAAAGTCTATTTTATCTGAGATTAATATTGCTACACCTGCTTTCTTTTGGCTGTAGCTTGCATGAAATACTTTTTTCCATACTTTCACTTTCAATTTCTTTGTGTCCCTGTGTCTAAGATGAGTCTCTTGTATGCAACATATTGATGGTTCATTTATTTTGATCCATTCTGCGAATGTATATCTTTTAGTTGGGGAGTTTAATCCATTTACGTTCAACCTTACAACCGTGAAGGCATTTCTTGAATCAGCCATCTTATCCTTTGTTTTATGTTTGTCATACATATTTTTCCCCTCTCTGTTAATATCCTTTATTGTACCCATACCGAATCTCTTTCGTACTGAACCTTTCTCCAAGTCTCTCTGTCCTGTCTTTGTTTCTCTGTCTGTAGGGCTTCCTTTAGTATCTCCAGTAGGGCAGGTCTCTTGTTAGCAAATTCTCTCAGCATTTGTTTGTCTGTGAAAATTTTAAGCTCTCCCTCAAATTTGAGGGAGAGCTTTGCTGGATAAAGTATTCTTGATTAGAATTTTTCTCACTCAGAATTTTAAATATATCGTGCCATTTCCTTCTTGCTTCCATGGTGGCTGCTGAGTAGTCACTACTTAGTCTTATGCTGTTTCCTTTGTATGTGGTGAATTGCTTTTCTCTTGCTGTTTTCAGAACTTGCTCCTTCTCTTCCATGTTTGACAGTGTGATCAGAATATGTCTCAGAGTTGGTTTATTTGGATTTATTCTATTTGGAGTTCGCTGGGCATTTATGATTTGTGTATTTATGTTGTTTAGAAGATTTGGGAAGTTTTCCCCAACAGTTTCTTTGAATACTCTTCCTAAACCTTTACCCTTTTCTTCCCCTTCTGGAATACCAATGAGTCTTATATTTGGACATTTTATATTATCTATCATATCCCTGAGGTCTGTTTTGATATTTTCAATTTTTTCCCCATTCTTTCTTTTATGCTTTCATTTTCCATTCTGTCATCTTCCAGGTCACTGATTCGTTGTTCAACTTCCTCTAGTCTTGTACTATGAGTGTCCAGAATCTTTTCAATTTGGTCAACAGTTTCTTTAATTTCCATAAGATCATCTATTTTTTTTATTTGGTCTTGCAATGTCTTCTTTATGCTCTTCTAGGGTCTTCTTGATATCCTTTCTATCCCATACTATGGTCTCATTGTTCATCTTTAGTTCTTTGAGTAGCTGCTCTAGGTGCTGTGTCTCTTCTGATCTTTTGATTTGGGTGCTTGGGTTTGGGTTATCCGTATCATCTGGCTTTTTCATATGCTTTATAATTTTCTGTTGTTTTTGGCCTCTTGGCATTTGCTTAACTTTATAGGGTTCTTTTAGGGTTTGTAGACCAGTTGAAGTCCTTATCTCTAATTTATCAGATCTACAGCTTCGTGGAGTACACTTTCTCTAACTAACCAGCAGGTGGCATCCACGAGCCACCTATTCTCCACAAGCCAGTTCTCCCCTGCTTTGCCTTTGTGGTGAGTGGGGGAGTGAGTCTTGTGGGGTCCAATTGGTGTTCCAAGCTTGTGTGTGTAGTTGGTGTTGCCCGCCCTGTATATGGGGCATGTTTCTGGGCGGTCAGGGATGGGGGTTGGCTCTAACAATCAAATCTCCCTGTTGATCCTGGAGTTTTAAAGCTGCTGCAATAGTCTAATCCTTCAGTATAGTCCTGCCACAGTTTGTCTCTGCCACTGACCCACAAGTCCTTGGTAGTGGCATATGGCTCCTGAGAGGTGCGAATGAGTCCGTCTTCCAGGCCATGCACACCCTGGTCCTCTGTTGAGGGATGACTGTGCTATGTCACAGGTAAGTGCCGTCCCCCCAGGGTAGTTCTGGTCTGCTGGGCTGTGTGGGGAGGCTCCTAGTCTGCTGAAATGATGGCTGAATGGGGCTTTGTTAATTCACACCGCTCCACCTTCCCAACTCTGGGACAATCAGCTGAGGTTGCAGGGGAGGCTAATGTCCATGCCCAGTTTTGTGGTGTATGCCTGTTATTTGAAGCACATCCATCACACTGGGTTGTCTGGGGCAGCTCTGGGCTATGGGGCTGGTGATGGCAGGAGTGTTTCCTGTCCACCAGGATGATGGCTGTGAGAGGACACCCCCCTTTTCTTGGGAAGTTATGGTGTTTAGTGAGTTTTCTCAGCCACTGGATTATTGCCTTTTGTCTCAGAGCTCTGTTAGTTCTGCTCTTGTCTTGACCTGCCCAAATTGCAAGTCTTTGAGGGTTTCTGTATTGGGCTTCTTAGAGTAATTGTTTTAGAAAAAGAAAAAAAAGGATTAAAAAGAAAAAAAAAGGGCCCTCCTCGCAGATCTAATGGGTTATTGAAATGCTAAGAGACAAAGCAATTAGGGCCATTAAGGAACGGTCCACAGGGCAGAGAGAGCAGCTTTTCTTTGGGATTTGCATATAAGCCTGAGGGCCTGAGCTCTGCCCTTCCCCTTTCTATGTTCACAAGAACTCCAAAAACCCTCCGCTTTTATTTTGGAGTTTTTCGTGCTGTTTTTTCTATGCCTGTCTCCTCTTTACTGGGCTGGCTGCTCTCAGATTCTCTGGTGTCTGGTCTCAGTCTATCTATGGTTGGAGTTTGGATCAGTAGAATGAGTTTCCGATAAGGGCTGCCACTGCAGTTCTCCCTTCTCCTTCCCAGAGCTGACAGCCCCTCCTCCCACGGGACTGAGCCTGGCAGGGAGGGCCGCGGGTCCCCTGGCCGCAAAAACTTACAGATTTTGCTGATCTCAGCAGTTCCACATTTTCATGAGTGTTGTATGAAGTATGCCCAAAGTCCGATTGCTCTGTGGTGTCCAGTCCATGCAGTTCCTGGCTTTCTACCTACTTTCCTGGAGGAGTAACTAAAACATACAGCTCAACAGTCTGCCATGTTGCCCCACCTCCTCCAATCAGCTCTTGAACCCCTCAAGAGAATTTTTAATTTCTGTTACTATGGTTTCCACCGCTTTTGGGTTCCTTTACATAATTTCCATCTCTGTATTGATATTCTATTTGTGTTCATCTATCATTTTTCTGATTTCCTTTAGTTCTTTTGTCCATGTTTTCCTTTCACTCCTTGAGCATATTTAACGACCATTTGTTTTTAAATCTTTGTCTGGTATGTCCCAGTCTGGTCCTCTTCATGGATGATGTCTGATGCTTTAATCTTTTTTGCCTAGATTATCACTTCCTGTTTCCTTGTATGTTTTATGACCTTGTATGTTTTATGGACCTGTTGAAATTTTAACTTGCTATTGTTAAAATTTAGACTCTTAGTCATCTGTTCCTTAAGCTTGTATCCAGCTGGTGTTATGACTGAGACTTCCTTGAATTCCAGGAGCTAATAACAACAACAAAAAGAGCAAGAAGGAAAAAAAGAAATGTGTTTTCCATCCTTTGCAAATTGACCTGTGCAAGTGCTCTCCTTTGAGGCTTATCCAACCATGAGTTTAGAGAATTGCTCCAGGCCAAATCATAGGGGTCTCCAGATCCTTTCTGCACATGCATCTTGTCTTTGGCATTCACGTGTGGCCCTGTGAATTTCTCTGTTTACACAGTTCCAAATGTCCTCTCTTCCCTAGGAAACAGTTTCTTCACAGTCTTGGGCACTGCACTGTGTGTCCTATAATGAGCAGCAATCCCTTGCCCCAGGAAGCATGATTTGACTGCTCTCTCACAGCATTCTGTAGGAGAGTTCATGAGCTGCCTTCTACACACAGGGCAAGTTCTAAGAAAGCAATCCGCTCAGGCCACCCTCAGACTGAATGGACATCCCAATATGTGCAGGAGTGTTACTCTGCTTCCTCTGGACCTTTGGTCAGGGGTTTTCTCCAGGAGCATAGGTAGGGGAGGAGCCAGCTAGGCATCAGGAGATCCCACCACTTTTAAGTAGCCTTTTCCTTGATTTGGTACTTGTTTTCTGGAGCTTTGAGAAAGATGTTTCTGTCAGTTCGTGCTGGTTGTTCAAAGCTTATTTCATTCCACCATCTTAATCTGGTGACTTTCCAACAGAGGTATTTTTTATATCACCCTCCAGCTCCTCATAGCTCAAGCACTTTTCCCTTAGCAACATCCTGTCTCCTGCAACTATTCTTGAGGTCAAGTGTTGAGATGTGTGTGGTAAAGTTTGAAAAGCAGTGGTCACACAGTTTTCCTTGGATTCAAGTACAGGCAGCACTAAATCAGATGGTTAGGGATTGGGGAGGGGGGGTTGCAGCCATAAGGAACCATTAATACCTAACCAAAATGAGTTAGGTCTTGTGGGTTAAGGGAAGCTTTGATTGGGGGTGAGGAACTGGTTCTGGAGAGTAGAAGATACTGCCACATTAGAGTACCCTGGATCTCCTCATTTATGCTCTGGCCAAACCCTGCTACACACACACACACACACACACACACACACACACACACACACACACACACATTCTTATTATACAGCGTATCTATACCATGCAATGTAGAACTTAGTATCTATTCTGCCTTATAATCTGTGCTATTTCTCATGTGTATCATTCATTCATTCTTTCAACAAACATTTCTTAAGCACCTACTCTGTGTCTTACACTGTGCCAGCCACTGATGATACAATAGGGGCAAAACAGGCTTCCAAACTAGATTGTGAGTCCTTTGTAGACAGGAGCACATTCTTCTTTGCCTGTCTGATGGTGTATAAGACTGAGCATGTGGTGGCTCCCAGTGGATCTAAATTAGGTGAAGACAAGGCAGTAGGCTACACACCCTGTCCAGAGCCAAACATGGTCTGCTTCTTCCATCCCATCTCCTGCTCTTTTACCCTAGTGTTTTTCTTTTATTTTCTAAAACATACTGTTTTGTTCTATTTGAAAAGTATTACATGCCCATAAAAGGAAAATTAAGATGGTACATGAAATTAGAAATGCGGAAAAATACTTATAATTCTACCGTCTTCAGCTTCATGTCATTTCAGAGTAAACTTTATTTTAGTTTTTACAAAGCAACTACTCCAAAGATGCAGTAGTGATCTCCTTTTCCGATTCCATCCAGATCAACCCCTTTGTTTTTCTATTTTCATCCTATATTCCTACTTAGCCCTTCGCTAGAGAGTCCATAATAACATTTCTCCAGCGTTTGAAATGACAATATTTGGAACTCGCTAGCTATCACATTTTAATTATGTCCTTTGCTACTTCTCTATTAACCTGGGCTGTGTTCATCTATGGCAGTGGTTTTCAAACTTTGTTTAAAAGAATAACAGAATTTTGCATGTAAGCTCAGCATATGAACCAGAAAAAGTGGAGATCCTCTGTTTGAGGGGAGGTGCTAGAGCCTGCACTTATCCTTCCAAAATCTGCTGAAGGGTTCTTTCTGTACTCCTATCAAAGCACAGTTTAGTAAGCCCTAGACTCAATAGCTTCTTGTTTTAACTGTATAATCATCTAGTATCAGGAAAGGGGGTTCAGATCTCTTTATGCCAATCTATAGGTATATCTGGAGCACCTGCTATGTGTTAGCACTCTTATAGGGATACAGAGGAAGCATAATGCTCTGCCCTCAAAGATGCTACCTTCTGATCCATTTTCTTCCCAGATCTAGTAGACATTTGTGGATTTGGAGTACAGAAGGGTCATTTGCCTTATATTTGTTGCATGTATCAAGAAGTCAGCCATTATATTCTGCATTTTATTCAACTGCGGAATCTGCCAAATGCCTAGAAATGGGCCAGCAGGGAAATAAGTGAATGTCCTTTTATGACATCCCCTGGCATTTGCTCACAGCTGTGTTCCTGTGGACAATTTAGCCAGATTTTCCACTCAAAATGTATACCTTCTGGGAGCCAATGGGTAAGGGAAGCTAGCAAACTGGAGCCAGCCTCTTACATTCATCCTGTGGGCCTGGCTTTACCAGAGAAGAGTGGAGGATTTGAAGGGTGTGCTACCCTTCCTCATGCTGTCCCTTTTTAATGGGAGCTGGAGAGAAATGAATCCTGTCAGGCAGAGGCCATTTCCAGATCTGAGCTGGAACCTACCTCGGAGTCCAGCTGGATTTGTCTGCCTCCAATTTGTGGCCAAGAGAGCCCTAGAACTTGCAGGAATTGGTCACTTCTCTTTGGGGCTTCATTGCCTAGGAGAATGAGTCACAGCTGGCCAGACTCCTCCACATGACCTTGCTGCTCCCTGTAGAGGTCCCCAATCCCTTGACCCTTCCCTTAACTGAAGGTCCTATGTGTTTTCTTTTGGCTTTTTTTTTTTTCTGCAACCATGTTTGAATATGAGGGGTTAAAAATTTTATTATTAAAATGTTTAGTAGCTTTAATGTCTTAAAAAGTGTGATTTCAATCTTTTAAGACTACTTTTTTTGTTGTTGATATTGTTCACATACCATACGATTATCCAAAGATCCAAAGTGTACAATCATTGGGCCCCGGTACCCTCATACAGCTGTGCATCCATCACCACACTTAATTTTTGTTCAATTTTTAGAGCCTTTTCATTACTCCAGACAAGAAATAAAACAAAGGACAAAGGAAAAAAAGAAAAGAAAAGGAAACTTGAATCCTCCCATATCCCTAACCAACCCCCCTCAATTGCTGACTCATAGTTTTGGTATGGTACATTTGTTACTGTTTATGAAAGAACGTTACAATACTACTAACTGTAGTACATAGTTTGCAATAGGTATATATTTTTTCCATATATGCCTCTCTATTACTAACTTCTAGTTGTATTGTCATACATTTGTTCTGGTTCATGGAAGAGATTTCTAATATTTGTACAGTTAATCACAGACATTGCCCACCATAGGATTCAGTTTTATACATTCCCATCTTTTGACCTCCAATTTTCCTTCTGGTGTCATATATAACTCTGAGCTTCCCCTTTCCACCTCATTCATGCACCATTCAGCCCTGTTAGTCATGCTCATATCTTGCTAACGACACCTCTGTTCATTTCTAAACATTTAAGTTCAGCCTAGTTGAACATACTGCTCCTACTAAGCTACCACTCCCCATTCTTTATCCTCGTCCTATATCTTGGTGCCTTATATTTCATGTATATGAGTTTACATATTACAATTAGTTCCTATCAGTGAGATCCTGCAATATTTGTCCTTATGTGTCTGGCTTATTTCACTCAGTATATTGCCCTTGAGGTTTTGTCATCAACCCATTTTTTTTTTTAAGATGGTTTTTTGTTCATGCGCCATACATTCCATTCTAAGTAAACAATCGATGGTTCTCTGTATGGTCTCATATTTATGTGTTCACCACCTTCACCACTATCTATATAAGGGCATCTACATTTCTTCCACAAAGCAGGAGGAAGAGTCAAAGAGGGTAGAGGAAAAAGAAAAAGAAAAAAGAAAGAGGAAAAAAATGACAGCTAGGAAGCAGCAAAAGGAGAGATAACCTTAAATCAAAGTAGAATAAAGAGTCAGACACCACTACCAATGTCAAGCATCTCGCACGCCTCCCCTATCCCCCCTTCTTACCTGCATTTACCGTGTTATATCGCCTTTGTTACATTAAAGGAAGCATAATACAATGATTCTGTTAGTTACAGTCTCTAGTTTACATTGATTGCATCCCTCCCCCAATGCCTCCCCATTTTTAACACCTTGCAAGGTTAACATTTGCTTGTTCTCCCTCTTGAAAGAACGTATTTGTACATTTTATTGCAATTGTTGAACACTAGATTTCACCAAGTTACACAGTCCCAGTCTTTATCTTTCCTCCTTTCTTCTGGTGTCTTACATGCTCCCAACCTTCCTCTCTCAACCATATTCATAGTTATCTTTGTTCAGTGTACTTATATTGCTGCGCTACCATCTCCCAAAATTGTGTTCCAGACTCACTCCTGGCTTCTCCTATCAGTCTGTAGTGCTCCCTTAATTATTTCCTGTAGGGCAGGTGTCTTGTTCACAAACTCTCTCATTGTCTCTTTGTCAGGAAATATTTTGAGCTCTCCCTCATATTTGAAGGACATTTTTGCCAGATATAGGATTCTTGGTTGGCAGTTTTTCTCTTTCAGTGTCTTAAATATATCACACCACTTCCTTCTTGCCTCCATGGTTTCTGCTGAGAGAGCCGCACATGGTCTTATTAAGCTTCCTTTGTATGTGATGGATTGCTTTTCTCCTGCTGCTTTCACGATTCTCTCTTTGTCTTTGACATTTGATAATCTGATTATTAAATGTCTTGGCATACTGGCCTATTCAGATCCATTCTGTTTGGGGTACGCAGTGCTTCTTGGATTTGTAATTTTATGTCTTTGATAAGAGATGGGAAATTTCCATTGATTATTTCCTCTGCTATTGCTTCTGCCCCTTTTCCCTTCTCTGCTCCTTCTGGGACACCCATGACACATATGTTGATGCACCTCATGTTTTCATTCAGTTCCCTGAGACATTGCTCATATTTTTCCATTCTTTTCTCTGTCTGTTCTTCTGTGTGTAGGCTTTCAGGTGTTTTGTTCTCCAGTTCCTGAGTGTTTTCTTCTGCCTCTTGAGATCTGCTGTTGTATGTTTCCATTGTGTCTTTCGTCTCTTTTGCTGTGCCTTTCATTTCCATAGATTCTGCTAGTTGTTTGAAGAGTGCTGCTCTCTATCACCGCAAGGCTTCTGTGAGGGAGGGGCTCTTGGCTCTCGGCTCTCAGCGCGGGTCCACAGTTTTTACTTACAGATTTTATGCTGCGATCTCAGGCATTCCTCCCAATTCAGGTCGGTGTGTGATGAGTGGACAGTCACGTTTGTCTCCCTGCAGTTGTTTCAGGTTATTTGCTAGTTTTTTGGTCACTTATGAATTGTTCCAGAGGGGATTAGCAGTCTTCCACTCCTCTCTATGACGCCATCTTCATTGTCTCCCTCTCTTTTGGCTTTTGATCGCTGTAGCTTCAGACTCCAGGCTCATCCCTGAAATCCTTCTCCCTCCTTCCTTCCCTCACTTCCAGCTATTCAAGAAGTATTTATTGAGCATCTTTTGTTTAATGTTTACCTCTGTCTTTTGTCTCTAATCACCCAGGAGCTCTTGGTGTCTGCACCATACAAACTGTCTCCTCATTTCCATAGGGCCCCATGGTCGTTATTGATTGTGTTGTGTCATAGTCTTATCTAGCTCCACGAATACACAGAAGCTGTCTACTGCTCCTCTCAGAGTTCCCAGAGCCCCCAGAGCAGAACTCAGCATATAGTAGGAACTCAAAAAATATTTGGGGACCTGCCTCTAATATCTAGTGCCTCTACAAGCAACAGTTTTCAGACTAGCAGGACTCCCTCAGACAGAGGAAAACACAGAAGCCCTAGGCCCACTCATACTAATTATTTTGTCCAACTTTCAGCAGCACTTATTAAGCAATTTGGCTGAAACCAACAGCTTCCCCAGCACATCTTGCTAAACTGGATCACTGCATACATCTGGTTCCCCTTTTATTATTTGATGATTGTTAACATATGTATCACTGGTTTGGGTTCCAAAACTTCATTTTTTCTGTCATGTAGACAGTTTCAACAAGAGGAGGCAAGTAGTCATTTCATGATAATACAAGTCTTTGCACTAAGGGACATAGCAACCATTTGGGAGAGTGAACAAACAACCATTCATCAAAATAGTCAACATTAGAACAGCATAGACTAGGGATGGTAGGATTGTGGCTTTTAATAATATCAGAACTATGAGTTGCACTTGTTGGCACCCACAAGAAGTGTATGTTTGTCAACTGTTTTCCTTTCAAATAAATTGGGAGCAGGGGTTTTTAAGTTGTCCTTTGCATTGTATGTTTAGCTTTTCCCATGGAGTCAATCTCAAACTTTTCTCTGACTAGAGACTTGGCAATGAACACACCAGAATTATATCCTCGAAGTGAACACATACCACTCACCAAATGGAAATTTCTTCCTTTGAAAGCTGGGTTCTGAGGAACGTTGTTTTCCTGGAATACAGCAGATCCTCCTATTCTTTGTGCCCAGTCCTTTGTAACTATATAGAACCAGTACTACACTCTTTCAGAGAGCTGGTACCTGCATACGTGAAATCATTAGCTGTTGCCAGGAAGGGCAATGTGCCAGAACTGCTGTGGTACTGAGAGTTGAGAAGAAGTAGTATACAACACTGTGGCTTCTACTTTCTGACTTGTCTGAGAGAAAGAAGATTTACCATATTTTCAGGTCCTATTTAATAAATTTAGTCTAATTTAATTATAACAATAATGCAATGAGGTATGCATCGTGCATTTTTAATGTTGACAACAACCCTGTGAGGTAGGTACTATTCATCACCAGTTTACAGATGAGGAAACTGAGGCTCAAGCTGGGGAGTGGCAAACCTGGGATTGGAGCTCAAGTCTGACTGGCACTCTCCCCCACTGCATGGTAGCAGCTGGATGAGAAAGGGCTTGCAAACATAAATCAGAAGTCAGAGATTAATTTTAGAAAATTCGTGAGTGTAGGAAAGAGTAAACAGGTACCTCTGGAATACTGAAAATAGCAGATATTAGGAGCTCAGTCAAGAGAACAGGAGAAAGATTGGGGCCCAAGTAAAAAATGTATACCCCAGGAGGTGAGAATCCAGGCAGAGATGTTGGTATAAAACAAAACCAAGTTCCCAGGAGCAAGAAAGATCCCTGGTACTGAGCCAGCCTGATGTGTTGTCTTAACTTATCCCTGTTACCAATCTGAAAGATAACCTCTAGTTAACCCCTAGCAGGTTTTTCTGGGATATTTCAAAGTGATGATCGGGATCTAAGCGGGAAGCAGACATTAAACTCAGTGGGTTTAACTGAACAGAATTAAACAAAGGGCATATTTACAAGGATATGGGCAGGATTAAGGGAACCAAAAGGGACACTGAAAACTAGGCCTGAAGGGGCAAGGACAAAATTGTAATACTGAACCCCACTGAGAACTAGAGCCATGCAAAATAGGTTGCTTAACAGGAGCTGAGGCTGTAAAAAAAAAAGGTGTCCATTGCCAGAAATACAGCTAGACAGGGAGGGCATGGGGAAATAAATATCCTGGGTTCTTTCTCCTCCTGCCCTCCAATCTCCTGCCTGTGTTTCCCAGGGGCCAAATATAATTGGGAAACAGAGGGAAAGGGAACCCGGGTGGTATAATTCAAAGAGGGCAAACCCCAGGGAACAGAACTTGGGAAAAGTAGGGTGTGGATCTTTAAGGCAAACAAGAATAACTATGTCAGGGATAATCAAAAGTTCATGACTCTAGTTAGCTGCCAGTTTCCCCAGTGCAACTAAAAATTATCACTTGATCCTGGGGAGACCCAGAATTCAGCAAGCCTTTGTGTTAATAATATATCTATCTCCTACAACTATAGTAACAATGAAAATGAAACCGAATTCTATGGAACATTCTCTGAATAAGAATCTGACAAAAGATTGTTTCTTCTGGTAAATGGAAAAGTTATTTTCTGAACACATAGCATTATTCCCCCAAATCATTAAATATATAATCCTGACTTCACAAAGGAGGGAGGGGTTCCAGATCAAGATGGTGGAGTGGAAAGCTTTAGGGCTCCATCCCCCTATAGATGCTTTGAACAACCAGCAAGAACTGACAGAAACATCTTTTTCAAAGTTTTAGGAAACAAAGGAATGTAGTAACAGGCTGTTTTAGTTTGCTAGGCTGCTCAAAGCAGATACTATGAAATGGATTGGTTTTTAACAGTGGGAATTTATGAGCTTACAGTTTGAGGCCTTGAGAATGTCCAAATCAAGACATCATCAAGGTGATGCTTTCTTTGAGAAGACTGGCTGCTGGTGATCCTTGGGTCCTCTGCCACATGGCAAGGCACATGGCAGCATCTGCTGATCTCTCCTTTCTCTTCTGGGTTTCATGGCTTTCAACTTCTTGCTTCCTTGGTTTTCTCTCTCTCTCTGTATTCATCTGGTTTATAAAGCACACCAGTGATGGGATTAAGACCCATCCTGAATCAGGTGGGTCACACCTTAACTGAAGTAGCCCCATCAAAAGGTCCTACTTACAGTGGGTTCACACCCACAGGAATGGATTAACTTTAAGAACATGATTTTCTGTGGTACATACAGTTCCACACTACCACAGAGGCCAAACACCAAATCAAGGAAAAGGCAACTTAAAAGTGGTAGGATCAAAAGACCTATACAAAGAAAACTACATAACTCTACTAAAAGAAATAGAAGAGGACCTTAAACGATGGAAAAATATTCCATGTTCATGGATAGGAAGGCTAAATGTCATTAAGATGTCAATTCTACCCAAACTCATCTACAGATTCAATGCAATGCCAATCAAAATTCCAACAACCTACTTCAAAGACTTGGAAAAGCTAGTAATCAAATTTATTTGGAAACGGAAGATGCCTCGAATTGCTAAAGACACTCTAAAAAAGAAAAATGAAGTGGGAGGACTTACACTCCCTGACTTTGAAGCTTATTATACAGCCACAATTATCAAAACAGCATGGTACTGGCACAAAGATAGACATATTGATCAATGGAATTGAACTGAGAATTCAGAGATACACAGCCAGATCTATGGCTGATTGATCTTTGATAAGGCCCCCAAAGCCAGTGAACTGGGACACAACAGTCTTTTCAACAAATGGAGCTGGGAGAGTTGGATATCCATATCCAAAAGAATGAAAGAGGACCCCTGCCTCACACCCTACACAAAAATTAACTCGAAATAGACGAAAGATCTCAATATAAAAGAAAGCACCATGAAACTCCTAGAAGATAATGTAGGGAAACATCTTCAAGACCTTGTATTAGGCGGCCACTTCCTAGACTTTATACCCAAAGCACAAGCAACAAAAGAAAAAATAGATAAATGGAAACTCCTCAAGCTTAGAAGTTTCTGCACCTCAAAGGAATTTCTTGAAAAGGTAAAGAGGCAGCCAACTCAATGGGAAAAAATTTTTGGAAACCATGTATCTGACAAAAGACTGATATCTTGCATATATAAAGAAATCCTACAACTCAATGACGATAGTACAGACAGCCCAATTATAAAATGGGCAAAAGACATGAAAAGACAGTTCTCTGAAGAGGAAATAAAATGGCCAAGAAACACATGAAAAAATGTTAGGCTTCACTAGCTGTTAGAGAGATGCAAATTGAGACCACAATGAGATACCATCTGACACCAATTAGAATGGCTGCCATTAAACAAACAGGAACTACGAATGCTGGAGAGGATGTGGAAAAATTGGAACTCTTATTCATTGCTGGTGGAACTGTATAATGGTTCAGCCACTCTGAAACTCAGTCTGGCAGTTCCTTAGAAAAGTAGATATAATCGAGTTACCCTTTGATCCAGCGATTGCACTTCTCGGTATATACCCGGAAGATCGGAAAGCAGTGACACGAACAGATAGCTGCACGCCAATGTTCATAGTAGCATTATTCACAATTGTCAAGAGATGGAAGCAACCCAAATGTCCTTCAACAGATGAGTGGATAAATAAAATGTGGCATATATGCGCAATGGAATACTATGTGACAGTAAGAAGGAACGATGTTGTGAAACGTACGACAGCATGGATGAACCTTGAAGACAATGCTGAGAAAAATAAACCAGGCACAAAAAGAGAAATATTATATGCTACCACTAATGTGAACTTTGAAAAATGTAAAACAAATGGTTTACAATGTAGAATGTAGAGGAACTAGCAATAGAGAGCAATTAAGGAAGGGGGAACGATAATCCAATAAGAACAGATAAGCTATCGTGGGTAAATTTAACTTTCTGGGAATGCCCAGGAATGACTATGGTCTGTTAATTTCTGAGGGGTAGAGTAGGAACAAGTTCACAGAAATGTTGCTGTATTAGGTTACTTTCTTGCGGTAGAGTAGGAACATGTTGGAAGTAAAGTAGTTATCTTAGGTTAGTTGTCTTTTTCTTACTCCCTTGTTATGGTCTCTTTGAAATGTTCTTTTATTGTATGTTTTTTTTTTAATTTTTTTTATTTTTTATACAGTTGATTTAAAAAAAAAGTTTAAAAAAAAAAAAAAAAAACAAGGAAAAAAATATGCAGAGCCCCCCTGAGGCGTTGGTGGAGAATGCAGGGGTATTGGCCTACCCCACCTCGATGGTTGCTAACATGCCCACAGACATAGGGAACTGGTAATTTGATGGATTGAGCCCTCTACCACAGGATTTGCCCTTGGGAAGACAGTTGCTGCAAAGGAGAGGCTAGGCCTCCCTATATTTGTGCCTAAGAGCCTCCTCCCGAATGCCTCTTTGTTGCTCAGATGTGGCCCTCTCTCTCTGGCTAAGCCAACTTGAAAGGTGAAATCACTGCCCTCCCCCCTACGTGGGATCTGACATCCAGGGGAGTGAATCTCCCTGGCAATGTGGAATATGACTCCCGGGGAGGAATGTAGACCCAGCATCGTGGGATGGAGAACATCTTCTTGACCAAAAGGGGGATGTGAAAGGAAATGAAATAAGCTTCAGTGGCAGAGAGATTCCAAAAGAAGCCGAGAGGTCACTCTGGTGGACGCTCTTATGCACAATATAGACAACCCTTTTTAAGTTCTAATGAATTGGGGTAGCTGGCAGTAGATACCTGAAACCATCAAACTACAACCCAGAACCCATGAATATTGAAGATGATTGTATAAAAATGTAGCTTATGTGGGGTGACAATGGGATTGGGAAAGCCATATGGACCACACTCTCCTTTGTCTAGTTTATGGATGGATGAGTAGAAAAATAGGGGAAGGAAACAAACAAACAGAGGCACCCAGTGTTCTTTTTTACTTTAATTGCTCTTTTTCACTTTAATTATTATTCTTGTTATTTTTGTGTCTGTGGTAATGAAGGTGTCAGGGATTGATTTTGGTGATGAATGTACAACTATGTAATGGTACTGTGAACAATTGAATGTACAATTTGTTTTGTATGACTGTGTGGTATGTGACTATATCTCAATAAAATGAATATTAAAAAAAAAAGTGGTAGGATCACCTGGTGCCTTGTTTGGCCCCTCTCCAACTCCTCACCAGTTCAGCAAGCAATCAGCTCACCCTCTCAGGTGTGGATACCTGGTCCTGGTTCTGGAGGGAGCAAAGTATCCCTTGTGCACATATTGGAAGGATGTATGTCTGGCCGATTCTGTCTGTCGGTAACCTGAAGGGCTCATCCTGTGTGTAGAAGGCAGCTCACGGAACTCTTACAGAATGCTGTGTGAGAGCAGTCAAGTCGTGCTGCCTGAGGCAAGGGATTATTGGCTGTAGGATCTACAGTACAGTGCCCAGGACCATGAAGAAACTGTTACCTAGGGAAGAGGGGACTTTTCAGAAATGGGGAAATTCATAGGGCCACACACACACGCATGCCCAAGACAAGACACATGTACAGAAAGGAACAGGGAGTCCCCTACACTTTGGCCTGGAACTGTTCTCTAAGCTCATTGTATGGGTAAGTCCTGAAGGACAGCATTTACAGAGGTCAGTCTGCAAAGACCAGAAAAGGTATTTTCTTTTTTTTTCTGTTTTTCTTTTTCTTAGCACGTCAATCAAGAAAAGCTCTGTCATAACACTAGTTGTATACAAGCTGAACGAACAGATGCCTCAGAGTCTAAAGTACAGTGATATCACTCATAATGTATAAACATGTAATTTGTGACAAGAACTACATAAAGGTGGGGGTATGGAGGGGCGTAAGATTATAGTTGATGTATGCCATTAAAGTTAAGTTGGTATCAAAACAAATGAGATTGTTATAGATTTATGATGTTAAATTTATCCCATAGAAACTACAAAGAAAATACTGAAGAATATGCAGGCTCATAGAGACAGAAATTAGAGTAAAGGTTGCTAAAGTGGGGGACAGAGGGAATGGAGAGTTAATGCATAAGAGATGTAGGTTTCTGTTTGGGGAGATGGGAAAGTTTTAATTATAGATGGTGGTGAGAGTACCACAATATTGTGAGTGTGACTAATCCCATTGAATAGTATGCTTGGGAGTTTGATATGGGAAACTTTGTGTTGTATATGTGTTCACACAATTAAAAAGAAGAGAGAAGAAAGAACAACTGGAGAGACAATGAGAATTGGATAAAATACGTAATCCTGGATGGGATCTGGAAAGGGAGGAGAAAAAGCCCAAGGGGACATTATCGGGACTTGTGAAAAAAATCGGAATATATACTGTAAGCTTTATATCAAAGTTAAATTTATTGAACTTGATAACTACACTTAGAGTGGTTACATACGTGAATATTCTTTTTCTTAGTATATGAACGTGACAGTATGAAGTGTTCAAGGAGCAGGAAGTAGACAGATGATAGACAGATAGATAGATAGATAGATAGATAGATGATAGATAGCAGATAGAATGATATGGCAAATGTGGCAAAATGTTAAGATTCATGGATCTGGGTAACTGGAGGGATAGGGTTATGATGGAGTTTTCCTGTATTATTTTTGTAACTGTCCTGTAAGTTTGAAAGTATTTCAAAATGAAAAGAGAAAGAAAGAAAGAAAGAGAGAAAGAAAGAAAGAACGAGAAAGAAAAAGGAATGGGAAATAAAAGGGGAGGGGGTGACCGCCTTCATTGACCAATCTAGAATTCTGGTTATTCAGGTCATGTCCTTGCCCCATACCCAAAACACACTTGGCTTCGATAGATTAAAAAAACTTATTACAATACCAAAAGCTAGACTCTATGCACCAAGGAACTCCAACTCTGGAAAAGAATTGAACTCAGACCAACTATTTGAGAATAGTTACTAATTCTCCAGCAAAACAACAGCCTTAGTAGTGAGTATGGGGAAGGGGAGAAGATACAGTTCCCTATCCGAAGCCGTAGCCTGACATGTGATCATTAAAAAAATGAGATTGAAAGTATGGTTCTTCCAGGACTCGCTTATTTTTTACCAAGCAGCCTTCACAGGACTAGGTTCCCAGGGGAGAGATACTGTGGAAACTGCCCCTTCTCTGTTGACCAAAATCCAGCACTGATTCCCAGGCAGAGCTTCCAATGCAAAAAGCTTTGCCAGGCTGCCCACATTACAGTCTGGTCCAAGGAATCCCCCTGGGATGGCCCCCTATTGGTTGCAGTTCAGCTGCCAGGCAGCGAAGCCCCATCTTTGTACATATCGTTGCAACCAGGGAAGGTGAAATTGCAGCCTCTTGGGTATCCCATCTGTTCATTCTTGATCCCTTTGGTTTCAGCTTGGATTCTATTAAAGCATCAATCCTTTTCAGAGGGATAACACTGAGTTGTCAAGAGCTATAAATACCTGAGTGTGAAGGAAAGACATGAGAGCATTCATGACGGGGCTAACGGAGTAGACAAGGAACTGGAGCTGTAAGTTTGTCAGCATACTTGGGCTCTCTCATTGTGGAGTGTATTGAAGTAGCTGACATGTACCTTTCTTTTCTGTTTGAACAGGGCCACCCTGGACAGCCAGGGCCCAGAGGCCCACCTGGCCTGGACAGCTGCAATGGAACTCAAGGAACTGTCAGATTTCTAGGCCCTGATGGCTACCCTGGGCTTCTTGGATCTCCCGTAGGCTGACAAATCTTTGCACATCATTTCAAATGGCTTTGCTTCCCTCCAAGTGTACCCTTTTTCTGCTTCTCTGGAGACCTCATTAAGCATTTGTGGGGAAGCCACTGCAACCCCTTGTCTAACACGGTAGTCTGTCTCTGGAGGACTCCAACAATAAATGTCTAAACAAGAAATACCAGTTGCAGGGACCATATACATGCTAGTTACTTAGGATTTTTTTTTCAAAGATGCTTTTAGAGTTCATAAAATAGTCAAAAGGCCATAGTAAATTTCAGAGCTTGGTACATGCTTGGGCTATTTGACACATTCCCACATCAGGAAATACTGGAAAATGCAGTACTTGGAAAGCTTACATGGGATCATGGAGGCACTAACAAGAACTCATAGGACTGAGCAAGCCTGGTTTATCTGACAGGTTCTCAAAAAGGCATGATTTTGCCCCCTATCCCCCACCCCACCACCACCCTGGAAATATTTGGCAATTTTTAGAGACATCTTTGGTTGTCACAACTGGAGTGTGCTCCTGGCATCTAGTGGGAAGGGGGCAGGGATGCTGCAGAATATCCTACCATGCACAGGACATTGCCTCCCCCAAAAGAATTATCAAGCCCAAAATGTCAAAAATGCTAAGGTGGAGAACCCTATTCTCTACTGGCAATGGTTGGCCTCTTTCCATAATAACACTTGGTTCTGAAATTAATACAGCATTTATTGGATCCTGATGTCACTATTTTTATATAATTCCATTCATCTAGATACAGCTCAGATATTTGGATCTAAAGGATCTCTAGTGAATACCATGCCCTTGCAAGGCTGCTGTTACATGTGGCTGGAAAGAGAAAAATAACGTCTTTCAAGCCCATTCTTAACCTCACTTGAAATAATCTAAACTAAGGAGGGTACTGATGTGAAGCTATTTAGCTAGGAGTTACACTGTCCATTAAACAGATTTCATAGCTACATGAATTAATTGGTGCTTTATTGAGAAAGCAGCACCACTGCCTTCAGGAACAAGGTTATGGGTATGTGTGTGATAAAGTCAGTCAGACAGACAGACAGACAAATCACAAACCCCAGAATGGCATAAAGGATCTTGGTATCTAAGGATCAACCCAGTATACTGCAGAGGGGTCAGAGAAAGATGTGTGCCTAACTAGACTGAGCCATGTGAGTCACAAAGGCCTCCAAATATTGCCATGGCAACAGGGGAGGAGAAGAGAACACCTCTGTGTTAAGAGTATCAATCCAGCAAAGCAATGAGATGCTGCCCCCAAGAGGGAGAAAAGAAATCTTGAGATAATAAACATCCCCTGACATACAAAGGACAAGGGCAGAAACCTAATCTATTATGTCCCTACACCCCACTTCAAGCCAAAATAGGAGCTCAGGCATTATTTTACAAAGCTGAACCTTACCCCCTGCTGAACCCCTAGCTGACCTCCCTCTTTGAAGCTTCGGCTTCTTTAAAGCTTCTTTGATGATAGTGGTGGCCAAGAGAATAAGGGGATAGCAGACAGTGTAAGGAAAGAAACTAGTTTGTGCTTCTGGGACCACATTTTTTTTTTATTATACCTTCCATCCCTGAGCTCAAGGAATTCATCATTCAATCAACACTTTAGCCCCCAAAGCTTAGCCCTACCCCCAATACTAATCCTAACTTCCCCTTAGGTGTAAGGACATTGATTTTCCACAGGGAGACAATATTTAGAAGTCCTTAGCCAGCATCTGCCACTGAGGCAGCCAAAAAATCTGGTTGGGAGACTGGGATCGGGAGTACTTTGAATTTTTTCCCCATGTTAACAATGGGAGACCCCAGCCTCATAGACAGATATTGAAGTTACGTGGTAGAAGCAAAGAATGGAGCAGATTTTGTAGATGGCTTCTAGACCAGGTGTCTGCAAACTATGGCTCCCACAGCCCTCAGCCTGTGGCCAGTTTTAACTATTTTTTAAGGTTGCCAAAAAGGAAAAAGGAAGACAATATGGGGACAGAGACCAGATGTGGCACCAAAAACCTGAATTATTTACTATCTGGATCTTTACAGGAGAAGTTTGGTGTCCTCTGTCCTAGTCAAAGGCCCTGTCAGTGACTTACACCTGTGAGGAGTGGAGCAGATGAGCTATAGATGTGTGAATGGCACGTGCATTGTATGTGGAGGTTCAGACCCAGTGCTCTGAACAGATGCAAAGTCTCTTATTTTCTAACTCCCATGCCTTCCCAGGCCTCTGAGTTGGAGGGTGGAGGAGTGGGCATACAGCTTTGAGGCACAGCAAGTGTTCAGGCTGTGTGCTTTTCCCCTTAGCACAGCCAATTCTGCCATAGAATAAGCCCCATATTTTCAGGCTTTTCTATCCATCCTCTATTCAACCATCTCATACTATTAACAAAACGATTATGTGTGTGCATTTCTTTTACATGTTTTTTTTTCCTGATTATTTTACTCAGGATCGCCCTGGTCAGAAGGGCTCTAAAGGTGAACCTGCCTTTAGCCAAGGTAGTCTCAAAGGAATGAAGGTAAGAGCCTCTAAGCCTCTAATGTAGGCTAAGTTTCCCAGGATTGGGCCACACTTCAAATAAAAGCAGTTCCAGAAACTCGCATCTGTGTGTCTATTTAAGGAGCAGACCAAGCTGGATTTAAAATGATCTGGGGCTTTTTGTGGTGGAAACATTGACAAAAGTGTTTGCAACTATACAGTCAAAGATATTTGCCTTGTGGGATCTACACCAAAAATAAGAGACAAAGCAACAAACAAACAGTTTGCATGGGTACCATTTTCTTTGACAAGCCAAGACATTTCCTGGAGGCAGATTCCTTTTGTCTACTAGAATCCTTGATGTCTGCATGCCTTGGTCTGAAGCCTGGTATGTCTCTGCCCACTTCTGCAGGGCCACCGGCCCAGGATACAGGCCCTGCCCATCTCTGCCCTGTATACCAGCCCATCACCCTAGCTGAGTCCCTGGCTGTCTGCACAAATTGCCCATCAGCTTTGCAGCCAGCTAAAAACTTTCATCTCTTCCCAGAGTTGACAAGAACCTTCTGTATTTTTTGTGACTGAAATCTTGGTATCCTGTGGGCCTGGTATCCTGTGGGGCCTCAGGAAATGATTTAACCTATTCCCTTGCAGAGTGGAAGGGAGCCCATCATTGCCCTAGTGCAGATGGGAATCTGTGTGTCCATCTGAGGGGGAAGGTGCCTCAAACTCACAGCTAATTGATGGCATCTTTCTGTGTCCAGAGAAAGATCACTTTGGAAGATAGTGAGGGAGGAGGGAGGCTGGAGAACTGGAAAAGGAACGTGGCTTGGGACCTTTACTACAGACACCACACCGGAAAACGAAATGTTTACAGTTGGAAAGGATCTCATGATTGTCGGGTTCATACTGTTTGTTTGAAAGATAGAAAAACTGAGGTATACTGAGACTATGTGACTTGCTCAGGGTCATACAGGCAGTTCACAGAAGATCTGAACCGAGGCAGTATTTTTTCCATGCTACAGAAAGCTGGATTTTTGACCATAAGCCAAGTGGAATAAGACTACAGGTGTCAAAATGTGGCCAGTGTCTTAACAAACACAGATTAAATGATTTTGCCAAAATTCAAAAGGGACTCTGGATCCAGTGTAACAAAGCAGTTTCCCCAAGATGGTTATATTACAGATTCATACAGTGACATAGATGCTGCAAAGTAATTAAACCATAATCAGAGCCTGTATGCTTTGTTGATTCTCCCTTGAAATGTCCAATTTGCATTGTATGTATATGGGCACAGATTCCCTGGGGATGAAGGCACACGGGGATATAGCTTTGCTTTCCTCCAAAGAGAGCAGGAAAATCACCAGCCTGCAGAAGCAGTTTCTAATTGATAAGTTCCCAGCAAAGGTAAAAATTAATTAAGCCAAGTAAAATATGAAATCCTGTTCAACCAAGCTTATAATATTTGTCTCCTAGAGTCCAGGTTTTTCTTAGGAAAATAGAAAAGTAAATTGTTGAATATGTCAAAACACAAGACCTTGACAGAGGAGGTTCATGCTTCAGCGATACATTTTGAACCCCATGAATCGTAGATCAGTTGTTTATGAAATACTACAGTCTTCTT
Organism: Choloepus didactylus; assembly: GCF_015220235.1. Classification (NCBI taxonomy): domain Eukaryota; kingdom Metazoa; phylum Chordata; class Mammalia; order Pilosa; family Megalonychidae; genus Choloepus; species Choloepus didactylus. The sequence goes on along the minus strand of NC_051335.1, from coordinate 75,144 downwards.
TTACCAATTCTCATCAGTGTCTTCCTTTTTTTGTCGGTTTCTCAGGGGGCTCCTGGGCTGCCAGGACTGGATGGAATCATAGTAAGTTGGTATTTTTATGTTGAGCTCTCAGTGTTTAGTCAACAATCATTGATGGTACCATTTCATTCTTCTCCGTGGCGTTCAAGGAACATCTAGAGAGTTGAGGTGGTAAGGGTCACACTATTGACTTTTTTCCAGATGGGAAGGTATTGAGAAGATGGACTGTCCTCTTCAGGTTGTATGACAGGCAGGCTTTCAGACTTTTAGGCCAGAGACCTATGTATGTATACCCTGGGATGTTCTAAGAAAGGACTTTGCCTTTCACTCAGCGGGCATTTATGTAGCGTTTTATGTGTTTTCAGAGTGCCATGGGTAAAACAAAAGAAGTAGAGTGCATTTCTTTAAATGGAATTTCAAACAGAAATTCCTTTTAGGGACTCTTGATAATAGCAACTCCCTGAAGGGGCATGAGTTGTATTCATAAGGGCTTTCTTTTTCCTTGAGTACCCACACTGTCATCATTTCCCTTTGAAATAACTTAAGAAAAGCCCCTTCTTTCTTCCTTCCTTTTTTAATTCCTTCCTTCCTCCCTTCCTTTCTTCTTTCATTCCTGAACAGATACTGAGCCCCTACTATCAGTAAAGTGCTACTATGACTGATCCCTGAGGCAATGCAGACCTAGTCCCTGCCCCCCAGGAGCCGAAAACTAGTAGGAATGTGGCAGAAGAATTCCACAGCAGCTTAGAAGACAAGCTGTCCAAGTAAGGCTAGATCATGGGAAGACCTATATAGAAAATAGAGAAGGTAGCTTCTGAGAAGTGTGGATGCTGTTTAGACTGGCTGGCGGTGGCAGGCAGCTTTCTGAATAGAGAGAGTAGTGTGAGAAAAGCTAGGCATAAACAGGATGTTTGCAAGCAAATATGCAAACTGCCATGACTAAGGACCCAGGCCATAAAAGTCCCGAGACTAAACACAATGGGCTTAGATGGTATGTTAATTAAATTTGTAGAAAGACATCCACTGTATTGGCTTCTCTTGGGAATTCATTTTTCTCTTCTTACGTATTCATTCCCCTGCCCACAAAGCTACAGTGTTCATTTACATATGCAAGTGTGATACACAGACTGCTTAGATTTGGGGAGAGGGTATTTGGTGGCTGGTTAAGAGATTTGTGATCCGTATGGAGACCGCAGGTTGTTAGTTATCTTCTCGAGCAGTATTCATGTATCACACACTCCTGGGGAAAGTCTGAACCCCTACTTTCTGTACCTCCCCACTTAGTCTGCTCTCTTAGCCCCTCCATCCCTTACATAGACACATATCTTACTACTGCTCCCTCATTTGAACTAGACCACACATTTCTACATATCATCGTTCTTGTCATATTTCACTATCCTGATTTTATTATTGTTGTTGTTGTCATTCAGTCAAAATATTTTCTATTTTCCCTTCTGATTTCTTCTTCACCTATAGTTTTAAATTTCCAAATATTTGACAAGTTTCCAAATATATTTCAGTTACTCGTTTCTGGTTTAAGTCTGTTGTGGCAAGAGAACACACTCTGTAATTTCACCTCATGAACACTTACTGAGGCTTGTTTTATGGCCCAGCATATGCGCTAGCTTGTTGAATTTTCCATACGCACTTGAAGAAAATATGTATTTCTGCTGTTGATGGGCGTAGAGATCTAAAATAAATCAATTAGGTCAAGGTAGTTGATAAAGTCATTTGGATCTTCTAGGTCCTTATTGATTTTTTGTTTGTCTAGTTGTTCTGTTAATTACCAAGGGAGGAACATTAAAATCACTAACTACAATTGTGGATTTGTCTATTGCTTCTTGCAATTCTGACAGTTTTTGCTTCAAGCATTTTGACACATTTAAGATTATTACCTCTTCTTGAGGAATTGACCTGTTTTATCATTGTGAAATGCCCCTCTATCTCTGATGATGTTCTTTGTCTTGAAGTCTACTTTATCTGATATTAATGTAACTCTTTGCTTTCTTTTTAAAGTTTTAATCTTTTCCAGCATTTTAATACGAAAAATTTGTAAACTGATTGACTTTTGCAATGAACACCCGTACCATTAACATTTTATTATGCTTGCATTCTGCCAGTTCTTTCCATCAGTGCATCCATAATCCATCTTATTTTTGATGCATTTCAAAGTAAATCTCAGACAATAATATACATACCCCCTAAATACTATAGAAAGCCTACCATTAGCTTGACTTCAATATTTGTTTGTGATTTTTCTTTTTATGTAAAATTTACATACAGTGAATTACCCAACTCTAAACTGTGTATATGCTGAGTTTTGACAAATGCACATTTCTGTGTAACCCAAACCCTTGTTAAGATCTAGAACATTACCATCACCTCAGAAAGTTCCCTCCTGCCCTTTCCTACCCCCTTGGGATGCACCCACCTTACCCCAAAGACAACCATCATTCTGATTTTTTCCACCATAGATCAGTTTTGTTCTAGAACTTCCCTTTAAGAGAATAATACAATATGTAGCCTTTTGGGTGTGGCTTCTTCCACTTAACATAAAACTTTTTGAGATTTATTCATGTTGTTTCATGTCTCAGTAGTTTGTTACTCTCTGTTGCTGAGTAGTTATTCCACTGTATAGCTGTATTGCAGTTTATCCCTCTGTGTATCAGTGGACCCCTGGGACATTTCCAATTTTTGATTCTCATGAATAAAGTTGCTATGAACATTCTCATACAATTCTTATAGACATATATATTCTGATTTTTCTGGGAAATCATCTTGCATTATGAACTCAGTAAAAATTTGCCTCTCCAGGGCCCACAAGGAGCACCTGGATCACCAGGAGCCATAGGAGCCATAGGACCACCAGGCTTTCAAGTAAGACCAACTTACATGGAGTATGTGATCATAGTACTCCCATCACTACTTTCCCCACCATGTCAAGGCTTAAACACATTCACATTGACCCTCCTAAGGAGGAGGACAGCCTCCATTATTGGAAGATTAAAGTGAAACATCCCCTTGCTAGAAGTATTTCTTGTCTTTATTTATCCGAGTCTTTCTGACCATCCAGTCTGTACCTCTTAACACTCCAGTCTAGCTCAGCCTAAAGTAGAGATCAGGGATGGCAGATGCCTGTCATATCTATTGCTACCTCCTACCCCCTCACCTATGATAAACATTGCTAATTAATCACATCACCACCACCACCACCCACCCTGAACGCAGTAGAAGGTTTAAAATCCTTCTCAACACTGTGCCTTGGCGCAGCTTGTTACCTACCTACCTATCTTTCTGAGACCAAACCTATTTGCCAAAGCTGGTATAAGAAGTGCACAGCCAATCATATACATGATTCCGGGAGAATTCTCTCCCAAGATTTTTCTCCCTCCAGTGCATGAAACCCTCTCACTTGTTACTTTGGCTCAGCTACACCAAAGATCATCATTCACAAATTTCTGACCTATTGGAAAGAATGACAAATGAAATCACCACTACGTTAACATGAATGTGGTTATCAGGTCAATTTGAGAGATTTCAAAGTAGAGAAAAAGGAACTTTGGGAAGGGAAGCTAGAATCTGGAACACCAAAGCCAGGCCACACTAAGGGAGAGAGGTTTGTCAGGTGGGGGCAGGGGGCACAGCTTTATCCCAATGGCTCCACTATGTCTATGCTCTTTTTGGCTGTAACTGAAAAATGCTATTTTCTTTCTTTTTAAATCTAGAGTCCTCCACCCCCCCCCCCCCCCCCCCCAGATTCCCTGGTCCTGAGGTAAAGTATGCTTTGTCTTAGGGCATTTGGCCTCCTAACACTAAGTCCTCTGGCTCTGGCAAAGGCATACTGGTTTGGTTCAACCTACTTTAATGGCAAAAAAGACTGCATTCCAATGATCTCAGTTCCTGGAACTTGTTTAGTAATTGATTTTGTTTTTCCTCCCTGCACCCCTGTGCCCCAGGGGAATATGGGGTTAGGTTTCCAAGGAGAGAAAGGAGTCAAGGTAAATAGATTTTAGAATATACAGTCTTCATTCCACATGCTCCAAAAAATGCCTCTGGTTACATGCATGTGCCTGTTTGTGTAAGGGGATTTGGATCTTAGCCCTTGGGAACTGAACATTTCCTAACCCACATCAGTCTTCTGGTGGGATCTCTTAAGGGCTGTGTGTACAACATGCCACACATAAGCTGTTGTTCTTTTTCCTTCAAAACATTGTTGTCTCCCTGCTTCCCACCTGTGAAGTGTGTGTGTGTCTTACAAAACACACTTGCTCAAAATATCTCACTTCTCTTTTTTTTTCACCTGGGTATTTCCCTGTTTTTTGTTTTTTGTTTTTTTTTTTTCTTTTTTAAATGCAGGTGCTAATTTATTTATTATTTAATTCAGTTTTCTTGAAATATATTCACAAACCATACAGTCATCCATGGTATACAATCAACTGTTCACAGTATGATAATATAGTTATGCGTTCATCACCACAATCTATTTCTGAATATTTTCCTTACATCAGAAAGAATCAGAATAAGAATAAAAAATAAAAGTGAAAAGAGAATACCCAAACCATCCCCCCATCCCACCCTATTTGTCATTTAGTTTTTACTCCCATTTTTCTACTGATTTTTTTTCAATTTTTTAACTTTGTTTATCAAAAAATTAAAAACAAACAGGCAAACAACAACGAAAAAAACCCCACAACATTTCAAACAAAGCAATGGATTAAGGAAAACAAATAACCTAAAATAACTACTTTGCTTCCAATATGTTCCTACCATACCCCAAGAAAATTAATAAACCATGTCCAAACAGAGGAGTAAGAAAAACAAATAATCTAAAATAACTACATTGCTTCCAACATGTTCCTACCATGCCCCAAGAAAATTAACAACCCCCAAGGAAACAAAGGAATAAGAAAAAAAAAACCTAAAATAACTCTATTGCTTCCAACATGATCTTACTATATCCAAGAAAGTTTACAAACCATAATCATTCCTGAGCATTCCCATAACATTGAGATTACCCTCCATAGTTTATCTGTTCTTATTAGATTATCATTCCCCCTCCACTAATTGGTATCTCTAGGTCCTCTACATTCTACAGTATAAAATATTGTACATTTTTCACAGAATTCACATTAGTGGTAACATACAATATCTCTCTTTTTGTGCCTGGCTTCTTTTGCTCAGCATTATGTCTTTTTTTTTTTTTTTAATCTTCATTTTATTGAGATATATTCATATACCACGCAGTCATACAAAACAAATCGTACTTTCGATTGTTCACAGTACCATTACAGATTTGTACATTCATCACCCAAATCAATCCCTGACACCTTCATTAGCACACACACAAAAATAACAAGAATAATAATTACAGTGATAAAGAGCAATTGAAGTAAAAAAGAACACTGGGTACCTTTGTCTGTTTGTTTCCTTCCCCTATTTTTCTACTCATCCATCATAAACTACACAAAGTGGAGTGTGGTCCTTATGGCTTTCCCAATCCCTTTGTCACCCCTCATAAGCTACATTTTTATATAACTGTCTTCGAGATTCATGGGTTCTGGGTTGTAGTTTGATAGTTTCAGGTATCCACCACCAGCTACTACCCCAATTCTTTAGAACCTAAAAAGGGTTGTCTAAAGTGTGCGTAAGAGTGCCCACCAGAGTGACCTCTCGGCTCCTTTTGGATTCTCTCTGCCCCTGAAGCTTATTTCATTTCCTTTCACATCCCCCTTTTGGTCAAGAAGATGTTCTCTGTCCCACGATGCCAGGTCTACATTCCTCCCCAGGAGTCATATTCCACGTTGCCAGGGAGATTCACTCCCCTGAGTGTCTGATCCCACGTAGGGGGGAGGGCAGTGATTTCACCTTTCAAGTTGGCTTAGCTAGAGAGACAGGGACACATCTGAGCAACAAAGAGGCATTCGGGAGGAGGCTCTTAGGCACAACCATAGGGAGGCCTAGCCTCTCCTTTGCAGCAACCGTCTTCCCAAGGGTCAAACCTGTGGTAGAGGGCTCAACCCATCAAACCACCAGTCCCCTATGTCTGTGGTCATGTTAGCAACCATGGAGGTGGGGTAGGCGAATACCCCTGCATTCTCCACAGGCTCCTCAAGGGGGCACTGCATCTTTTTTTCTTCCTTGTTTTTTTTTTCTTTTTTTTAACTTTCCCTTCTTTTTTAAATCAACTGTATGAAAACAAAGTTAAAAAGAAAACAAACATACAATAAAAGAACATTTTAAAGAGACCATAACCAGGGAGTAAGAAAAAGACAACTAACCTAAGATAACTGCTTAACTTCCAACATGTTCCTACTTTACCCCAAGAAAGTTACCTAATATAGCAACATTTCTGTGAACTTGCTCCTACTATATCCATCAGAAATTAACAGACCATAGTCATTCCTGGGCATCCCCAGAATGTTAAATAGCTTATCTGTTCTTCTTGGATTATTGTTCCCCCTTCCTTAATTGCTCTCTATTGCTAGTTCCCCTACATTCCACATTATAAGCAATTTGTTTTATATTTTTCAAAGTTCACATTAGTGGTAGCATATCATATTTCTCTTTTTGTGCCTGGCTTATTTCGCTTAGCATTATGTCTTCAAGGTTCATCCATGTTGTCATATGTTTCACCAGATCGTTCCTTCTTACTGCCGCATAGTATTCCATCGTGTGTATATACCACAATTTATTTATCCACTCATCTGTTGAAGGACATTTGGGTTGTTTCCATCTCTTGGCAATTGTGAATAATGCTGCTATGAACATTGGCGTGCAGATATCTGTTCCTGTCACTGCTTTCCGATCTTCTGGGTATATACCGAGAAGTGCAATCACTGGATCGAATGGTAACTCTATATCTAATTTTCTAAGGAACTGCCAGACTGACTTCCAGAGTGGCTGAACCATTATACAGTCCCACCAACAGTGAATAAGAGTTCCAATTTCTCCACATCCCCTCCAGCATTTGTAGTTTCCTGTTTGTTTAATGGCAGCCATTCTAACAGGTGTTAGATGGTATCTCATTGTGGTCTTAATTTGCATCTCTCTAATAGCTAGTGAAGCTGAACATTTTTTCATGTGTTTCTTGGCCATTTGTATTTCCTCTTCAGAGAACTGTCTTTTCATATCTTTTGCCCATTTTATAATTGGGCCGACTGTACTATTGTTATTGAGTTGTAGGATTTCTTTGTATATGCAAGATATCAGTCTTTTGTCAGATACATGGTTTCCAAAAATTTTTTCCCATTGAGTTGGCTGCCTCTTTACCTTTTTGAGAAATTCCTTTGAGGTGCAGAAACTTCTAAGCTTGAGGAGTTCCCATTTATCTATTTTCTCTTTTGTTGCTTGTGCTTTGGGTGTAAAGTCTAGGAAGTGGCCGCCTAATACAAGGTCTTGAAGATGTTTTCCTACATTATCTTCTAGGAGTTTTATGGTACTTTCTTTTATATTGAGATCTTTGGTCCATTTTGAATTAATTTTTGTGTAGGGGGTGTGGTAGGGGTCCTCTTTCATTCTTTTGGATATGGATATCCAACTCTCCCAGCCCCATTTGTTGAAAAGACCATTATGACTCAGTTCAGTGACTTTGGGGGCCTTATCAAAGATCAGTCGGCCATAGATCTGAGGGTCTATCTCTGAATTCTCAATTCGATTCCATTGATCTATATGTCTATCTTTGTGCCAGTACCATGCTGTTTTGGCAACTGTGGCTTTATAATAAGCTTCAAATCAGGGAGTGTAAGTTCTCCCACTTCGTTTTTCTTTTTTAGAGTGTCTTTAGCAATTCGAGGCATCTTCCCTTTCCAAATAAATTTGATAACTAGCTTTTCCAAGTCTGCAAAGTAGGTTGTTGGAATTTTGATTGGGATTGCATTGAATCTGTAGATGAGTTTGGGTAGAATTGACATCTTAATGACATTTAGTCTTCCTATCCATGAACATGGAATATTTTTCCATCTTTTAAGGTCCTCTTCTATTTCTTTTAGTAGACTTATGTAGTTTTCTTTGTATAGTTCTTTTACACCTTTGGTTAAGTTTATTCCTAGGTACTTGATTTTTTTAGTTGCTATTGAAAATGGTATCTTTTTCTTGAGTGTCTCTTCAGTTTGTTCATTTCTAGCATATAGAAACATTACTGACTTATGTGCATTAACCTTGTATCCCGCTACTTTGCTAAATTTGTTTATTAGCTCTAGTAGCTGTATCGTCGATTTCTCAGGGTTTTCTAGATATAAGATCATATCATCTGCAAACAATGACAGTTTTACTTCTTCTTTTCCAATCTGGATGCCTTTTATTTCTTTGTCTTGCCGGATTGCCCTGGCTAGCACTTCCAGCACAATGTTGAATAACAGTGGTGACAGCGGGCATCCTTGTCTTGTTCCTGATCTTAGAGGGAAGGCTTTCAGTCTCTCACGATTGAGTACTTTGCTGGCTGTGGGTTTTTCATATATGCTCTTTATCATGTTGAGGAAGTTTCCTTCAATTCCTACCTTTTGAAGGGTTTTTATCAAAAAGGGATGTTGGATTTTGTCAAATGCTTTTTCAGCATCTATTGAGATGATCAATTGATTTTTCCCTTTTGACTTGTTAATGTCTTGTAATACATTGATTGATTTTCTTATGTTGAAACATCCTTGCATGCCTGGAATGAACCCCACTTGATCATGGTGTATGATTTTTTTAATGTGTCTTTGGATTCAATTTGCAAGTATTTTGTTGAGGATTTTTGCATCTATATTCATTAGGGAGATTTGCCGGTAGTTTTCCTTTTTTGTAACATCTTTGCCTGGTTTTGGTATTAGATTGATGTTAGCTTCATAAAATGAGTTAGGTAGTGTTCCATTTTCTTCAATGTTTTGAAAGAGTTTGAGTAAGATTGGTGTCAGTTCTTTCTGGAAAGTTTGGTAGAATTCCCCTGTGAAGCCATCTGGCCCTGGGCATTTATTTGTGGGAAGATTTTTGATGACTGATTGGATCTCTTTGCTTGTGATGGGTTGGTTGAGATCTTCTATTTCTTCTCTGGTCAGTCTAGGTTGTTCATATGTTTCCAGGAAATTGTCCATTTCCTCTACATTATCCAGTTTGTTGCCATACAGTTGTTCATAGTATCCTCTTATAAATTTTTTAATTTCTTCAGGATCTGCAGTTATGTCACCTTTTTCATTCAATATTTTGTTTATATGGGTCTTCTCTCTTTTTGATTTTGTCAGTCTAGCTAGGGGCTTGTCAATCTTGTTGATCTTCTCAAAGAACCAACTTTTGGTGTTATTTATCCTCTCTATTGTTTTTTTGTTTTCTATGTCATTTATTTCTGCTTTAATCCTTGTTATTTCTTTTCTTGTACTTGGTTTAGGATTGGTTTGCTTTTCATTTTCTAGCTTCTTCAGTTAATCCATTAGTTCTTTGATTTTGGCTCTTTCTTCCTTTTTAATATATGCATTTAGTGCTATAAATTTCCCTCTTAGCACTGCTTTTGCTGCATCCCATAGGTTTTGGTATGTTGTGTTCTCATTTTCATTCGTCTCTATATATTTAGCAATTTCTCTTGCTATTTCTTCTTTAACCCACTGATTGTTTACGAGTGTGTTGTTTAACCTCCAGGTATTTGTGAATTTCCTAAGTCTCTGATGGTTATTGACTTCTAATTGTATTCCATTGTGGTCAGAGAATGTGCTTTGAATAATTTCAATCTTTTTAAATTTATTGAGGCTTGTTTTATGTCCCAGCATATGATCTATTCTGGAGAAAGTTCCATGAGCACTAGAAAAGTACGTGTATCCTGGTGATTTGGGATGTAATGTCCTGTAGATGTCTGTTAAATCTAATTCATTTATCAGATTGTTTAGGTTTTCAATTTCCTTATTGGTCTTCTGTCTGGTTGATCTATCTATAGGAGAGAGTGATGTGTTGAAGTCTCCCACAATTATTGTGGAAACATCAATTGCTTCCTTTAGTTTTGCCAGTGTTTCTCTCATGTATTTTGTGGCACCTTGGTTGGGTGCATAGACATTTACGATTGTTATTTCTCCTTGCAGAATTGCCCCTTTTATTAGTACATAGTGGCCTTCTTTGTCTCTCAAAACATCCCTGCGTTTGAAGTCTATTTTATCTGACATTAATATTGCTACACCTGCTTTCTTTTGGCTGTAGCTTGCATGAAAAATTTTTTTCCATCCTTTCACTTTCAGTTTCTTTGTGTCCCTGTGTCTAAGATGAGTCTCTTGTATGCAACATATTGATGGTTCATTTTTTTTGATCCATTCTGTGAATCTATATCTTTTACTTGGGGAGTTTAATCCATTTACATTTAACGTTATAACCGTGAAGGCATTTCTTGAATCAGCCATCTTATCCTTTGGTTTATGTTTGTCATATTTTTCCCCTCTGTCTATTAATATCCTTTATTGTACCCATACCGAATCTCTTTAGTACTGAACCTTTCTCCAAGTCTCTCTGTCCTTTCTTTGTTTCTCTGTCTGTAGGGCTCCCTTGAGTATCTCCAGTAGGGCAGGTCTCTTGTTAGCAAATTCTCTCAGCATTTGTTTGTCTGTGAAAAATTTAAGCTCTCCCTCAAATTTGAAGGAGAGCTTTGCTGGATAAAGTATTCTTGGCTGGAAATTTTTCCCACTCAGAATTTTAAATATATCGTGCCACTGCCTTCTCGCCTCCATGGTGGCTGCTGAGTAGTCACTACTTAGTCTTATGCTGTTTCCTTTGTATGTGGTGAATTGCTTTTCTCTTGCTGCTTTCAGAACTTGCTCCTTCTCTTCTGTGTTTGATAGTGTGATCAGTATATGTCTCGGAGTGGTTTTATTTGGATTTATTCTATTTGGAGTTCGCTGAGCATTTATGATTTGTGTATTTATCTTGTTTAGAAGATTTGGGAAGTTTTCCCCAACAATTTCTTTGAATACTCTTCCTAGACCTTTACCCTTTTCTTCCCCTTCTGGGACACCAATGAGTCTTATATTTGGACATTTCATATTATCTATCATATCCCTGAGGTCCATTTCAATTTTTTCAATTTTTTTCCCCATTCTTTCTTTTATGCTTTCATTTTCCATTCTGTCATCTTCGAGGTCACTGATTCATTGTTCAACTTCCTCTAGTCTTGTACTATGAGTGTCCAGAATCTTTTTAATTTGGTCAACAGTTTCTTTAATTTCCATAAGATCATCCATTTTTTTATTTAGTCTTGCAATGTCTTCTTTATGCTCTTCTAGGGTCTTCTTGATTTCCTTTATCTCCCGTAGTATGGTCTCATTATTCATCTTTAGTTCTTTGAGTAGTTGCTCTAGGTGCTGTGTCTCTTCTGGTCTTTTGATTTGGGTGCTTGGGCTTGGGTTATCCATATCGTCTGGTTTTTTCATATGCTTTATAATTTTCTGTTGTTTTTGGCCTCGTGGCATTTGCTGAACTTGATAGGGTTCTTTTAGAATTTGTAGACCAATTGAAGTCTTTATCTCTAATTTATCAGATCTACAGCTTCGTGGAGTACACTTTCTCTAACTAACCAGCAGGTGATATCCACGAGCCACCTGTTCTCCACAAGCCAGTTCTCCCCTGCTTAGCCTTTTTGGTGAGTGGAGGAGTGAGTCTTGTGGGGTCCAATTGGTGTACCAAGCTTGCGTGTGTAGTCGGTGTTGCCTGCCCTGTATATGGGGCATGTTTCTGGGCAGTCAGGGAGGGGGGGGTGGCTCTAACAATCAAATCTCCCTGTTGATCCTAGAGTTTTAAAGCTGCTGCAATAGTCTAATCCTTCAGTTCAGTCCTGCCACAGTTTGTCTCTGCCACTGACCCACAAGTCCTTGGTATTGGCGTATGGCTCCTGAGACTTGCAAGTGGGCCCCTCTTCCAGGCCGTGCACCCTGGGTCCTCTGTTGAGGGATGACTGTGCTATGTCACAGGTGAGTGCCGTCCCCCCAGGGCAGTTCTGGGCTGCTGGGCTGTGTAGGGAGGCTCCCAGTCTGCTGAAATGATGGCTGAATGGGGCTTTGTTAATTCAGACTGCTCCACCTTCCCAACTCTGGGACAATCAGCTGAGGTTGCAGGGAAGGCTAATGTCCACGCCCAGTTTTGTTGTGTGTGCCTGTTATTTGAAGCACTTCCGTCACACTGGGTTGTCTGGGGTAGTTCTGGGCTATGGGGCTGGTGATGGGCAGGAGTGTTTCCTGTCCACCAGGATGATGGCTGTGAGCGGACACCCCCCTTTTCTTGGGAAGTTGTGGTGTTTAGTGAATTTTCTCAGCCACTGGATTATTGCGTTTTGTCTCAAAGCTCTCCTAGTTCTGCTCTTGACTTGACCTGCCCAAATAGCAAGTCTTTGAAGCTTTCTGTATTGGGCTTCTTAGAGTAATTGTTTTAGAAAAAGAAAAAAGGATTAAAAAAAAAAAAAGGGCCCTCCTCATAGATCTAATGGGTTATTGAAATGCTAAGAGACAAAGCAACCAGGGCCATTAAGGAAAGGTCCACAGGGCAGAGAGATCAGCTTTTCTTCAGGATTTGCATATGCGCCTCAGGGCCGTTTCCCTTTCTATGTTCACCAGAACTCCAAAAATCCTCCGCTTTTATTTTGGAGTTTTTCGTGTTGTTTTTTTTCTATGCCTGTCTCCTGTCTGCTGGGCTGGCTGCTCTCAGATTCTCTGGTGTCTGGTCTCAGTCTATCTATGGTTGGAGTTTGGATCAGTAGAATGAGTTTCCGATAAGGGCTGCCACTGCAGTTCTCCCTTCTCCTTCCCGGAGCTGACAGCCCCTCCTCCCACGGGACTGAGCCTGGCAGGGAGGGGCGCGGGTCCCCTGGCCGCAAAAACTTACAGATTTCGCTGATCTCAGCAGTTCCACGTTTTCATGAGTGTTGTATGAAGTATGCCCAAAGTCAGATTGCTCTGTGGTGTCCAGTCCACGCAGTTCCTGGCTTTCTACCTACTTTCCTGGAGGAGTAACTAAAACATACAGCTCACCAGTCTGCCATCTTGCCCCACCTCCTGTGCTGCTTTACTTCTCTGAAGATCTCAGCTCCTTTGGCTAGAACCTCAGGAGTGACTGTCCAGTTCACCCTTTATCTGCTCTCGAGGACTATCTCCATACTCTGTTCTTTAACGTTCTGTTGTCATTAGATGTGAATGCCTGTTTTTTAATGGGACTCCAGATCTCACTTACCTTGATACAGGTCAAAACTGCACCACTCCTGAAGGGAGAATGCTTACATTAAAATGCTAAGTGGCATGTCATTAATTGCCTTGCTTATTTCACTCAGCATAATGTTTTCAAGGTTCTTCCATGTTGCAGCATGTATCAGAATGTCCGTCTTTCTTATGGCTGAATAATAATATTCCATTGTCTATATGTACCACATTTTGTTTATCTGTTCATCTGTGGATGGACTCTTGAGTTGTTTCCACCTTTTGGCTATTGTGAATAATGCTGCTATGAACTTTCAGGTACAAGTTTCTGAGTCCCTATTTCAGTTTCTTTCAGTATATACCTAGGAGTGGAATTACCAGGTCATATGGCAATTCTATATTAAACTTTTTGAGGCACCACCATACTGCTTTCCACAGTGGTTTTATCATTTTACATTACCGTCCACAATGCACTAGAGTTCCAATTTCTCTGCATACTCTCCAGCACTTGCTTTTGTCTGTTTTTTAAATAATAGTCATCCTTGTGAGTATGAAGTGGTATATCATTGTGGTTTTGATTTGCATTTCCCCAATGACTAATGATGTTGAGCTTCTTTTCATGTGCTTATTGGCCATTTGTATATCCTCTTTGGAAATATGTCCATTTAAGTTTTTTGCCCATTTTTAAATTGGGTTGTTTATTTTTTGTTGTTGAGTTGTAAGAGCACTTTATATACCTTGGATAACAAATACCAGATATATGATTTGAAACTGTTTTCTCCCACTCTGTAAGTTGTCTTTTTACTCTCTTGATAATTTCCTTTGATTGCACCCAAGTTTTTCATCTTGATGAAGTTGAATTTATATATTGTTTCTTTTGTATGCCTTGGGTGTCATATCTAGGGATACATTGCTGAATTCAAGACCATAAAGATTTGCTCCTATGTTATCCTCAAATAGTTTTATGGTTTTAGCTCTTATATTTAAGACCTTGATCCATTTGGAGTTAATTTTTATATATGGTGTGAGGTAGGTGTCCAGCTTCATTCTTTTGCATGTGGATAGCCAATTTTCTCAACATGATTTGTTGAAGAGACTATTCTTTCCCCATTGCATGTATTTGGCACATTTGTCAAAAATCAATTAGCCATGAATATGTGGTTCTATTTCTGAACTTTCAATACTATTCCAATGGTCTATATGTCTACCAGTTATGCCAGTACCACACTCCTTTGATTACTGTAGCTTTGTAGTAAGTTTTGAAATCAAGGAGTTTGAGTCTTCCAATTTTGTTCTTTTTTTTTTCCCCCAAAAATTTTGGTTATTCACAGCTCCTTGCTATTACATATGAATTTGAGGGTTGGTTTTTCCATTTCTGCAAAAAAAAAGCTGCTAGAATTTTGATAGATATTGCATTTGAATTTATGTATCTATTTGGAGAGTACTGCTGCTATCTTAACAATATTAAGTCTTCCAGTTCATGAACACAGGATGCCTACCCATTTATTTAGGTCTTCTTTAATTTCTTCCAGGAGTACAGTGTAGTTTTCAGGGTAAATTTATTTCATCTCTTTGGTGAAATTATTCCTAATATTATATTCTTTTAGATGCTATTGTAAATGGAGTTTTTTGTCTTAATTTCCTTTTCAGATTGTTCATTGCTATTGTAAAGAAACGCAATCCTTTTTTTGCCAGTTTACATTTTTATGTGTGCAATCCAGTGGCATTATATCCACAATGTAATCGTGGATGTATAATTGTGGATGCACAATTACCTTTTCCCACAATCCATCAACAAAACTTTTTCGTCACTCATACAGAAACTCTGTATCCATTAATCAATAACTCCCATTCTTCCCTCTCCTTGGACCCTGGTACGTCTCACCAATTTTCTGTCTTTTTTGCTTTGTCTAGATTTTCATATTGTAGAATTATAAAATATTTGTCCTTTTGTGACTGGCTTCTTTCACTTAGCGCAATATTCTCAAGATTCATCTATGTTGTAGCATGAATCAAAACTTCATTCCTTTTTATAGCTGAATAATATTCCATTGCATATGCAATCCACATTCTGTTTATCCTTTTATCTGTTGATGGGCACTCAGGTTGATTCCACCTTTTGGCTATTGTGAATAATGCTGCTATGAACACTGATGTACAAGTGTCTCTTTGAGGCCCTGTTTTCAGTTCTTTTGGGTATATACTGAGGAATGGAATTTCCTGGTCATACGGTCTTTACAAACTTTTAATTGGGTTATTTGTCTTTTTATTAAGTTGTAAAAGTTCTTTATATGTTCTAGATACAAATCCCTTAATGAATGGATGATTTGCAAATACTTTCTCCCATTCTGTGGGTTATCTTTTCACTTTCTTGATTATGTCTATTGAACCCAAAAGGTTTTTAATTTTGATCATCTAATTTATCTGTTTTTTCTTTTGCCACTTGTGCTTTTTGTATTGTATGTAAGAAACAATTTTCTAACCCAATGTCATGAAGATTTACCCCTATGTTTTTTCTACATTTCTTTTCTTTTTCAGTTTTAGTCCTTACATTTTAGGACTGTGATTTTTTTATTGTAAAATATAACATATATACAGAAAAGTGATAACTTTCAAAGTATAATTTGCAGTTAGAGAGCAAATTTCAAAGAATGTTATTGTTTACTGTTCCACAATTTCTGTTATTTACTTATTGTGAAATATAACATATACACAAAAAAAGTGAAAACTTTTGAAGTACAATTTAACAAGCAGAGAGCAAATTTCAAAGAATGGTATGGGTTGCATTTCCACAATTTTAGTTATTTCCTTATTGTGAAATATAAGATATATACAGAAAGGTGATAACTTTCACAGTTTAATTTAACAAGTAATTAGAGAGCAAATTTCAAAGAATGTTACGTGTTACAGTTCCACCATGTCATTTATTTCCTTCTAGCTATTCTCATAACCTAGAAACTAAAGAAATATATTTATACAGAGATTCAGTGTTCATAATCTTTGTTAAATCATATCTTGTCTGCTGCCATCCCTCCCTCTCATTTGATTACTTTCTCAATCTTCAGGGATAGCTGGGCAGTGACCACTCTAACTTGTTGATATGGAAAAGGGTTGTTGACATTATGGGGAAGGGAGATGCATCTGGTTGAAGTTCATTAAGAGGCTGTTTCCCCTGGGTTTGGGGATGTCCCTGGCATAGGAACCCTCTGGAGGATTTAAGTTTCTGAAAAATAAATTTAGTGAGTAAAACTTTTATGGCATCTCACATGGGAACCCAGCTATTCTCTAGTATTTGCGGAACTACTGTTGATTAAGGCTTGGCTTACTGTGGCCATTTGGAAATCTAGCTGGAACCTGCATAAGAGTAACCTCCAGGGTAGCGTCTTGGCACTATTTGAAATCTCTTAGCCACTAAAACCTTATTTTGTTACCTTTCTTTTCCCCCTTTTGGTCAAGAAGGCATTCTCAATCCCTCAATGCCAGGGCCAGGCTTATTCCTGGGAGTCGTGCCCCACATTTCCAGGGAGACTTACTCCCCTGGGAATCATGTCCCATGTATGGGGGAGGGTAATGAATTTATTTGCAGAATTGGGCTTAGAGAGAGAGAGGCCATATCTGAGTAACAAAAGGGGATCTCTGGAAGTGACTCCTAGTCATAATTATAAGTAGGTTTAGCCTCCCCTTTACAGCCATAAGTTTCACAAGAGCAAGACTCAAGATTGAGGGCCTGACGTATAAAGTAGGGGTTCCTAATTTCACATAGTAGATATTCTGTGCAAGATAGACAATCAGTATCTCACACCATCTTCACTTAGAAGTACAATCATCGTTGCTCTCAATTTTAAACAATTTTCATAACCCAAAACACTCCAAAGCTCCTCTTATCACCCCGTAATTATTTATCCCTAGTATTAGTATGGTACTAGTAAGGTATTCCTGTTAAATATAGTCCCTAGTATGCAATAGGTAGTTTTTCCCATATACTGTTCTGTTCTTAACACTTTGTACCAGTGTCATCCTTAGAAGTAGATCACACAAGAATTTATTTATATTTGTAGTGTTAATCAATGACATACATGACTTTAAACAACCACTTTCAATCAAATTCAAGTACAATGTGGCATTATTTATAATCCCAATAATGAGTTACCATCACCTCTATCCATTCACAAACAGTTAATTTCAACCTCATAAACAATTCCGTGCATAGTAGCTAATCGCTCCCCCTTCTCTAGTTTCTGTCTTTCTCTAGATCCCTTATATTCTACATTATAAGACATTGATTTGACATTGTACAGGGCATTCACATTAGTAATAACATACAATATGTCTCCTTTTGTATCTGACTTATTTCACTCAGCATTATGTCTTCAGCGTTCATCTATGTTGTCATATGTTTCAGGAACTCATTCCTTCTTACTGCTGCATAGTATTCCATCACATGTGTATACCACCTTTTGTTTATCCACTTGTTTGTTGAAGGACATGTGCATTGTTTCCATCTCTTGGCAATTGTGAATAATGCAGCTATGAATATTGGTGTGCAAATGTGTGTTCCAGTCACTGCTTTCAGTGATCTTCTGGGTGTATACCAAGAAGTGGAATTGCTGGATCATAGGGTAACATGATATCTAGTTTTCTGAGGAACCACCAAACTGTCTTCCACAGCACCTGTACCATTATTCATTCCCACTAGCAATGAATAAGAGTTCCAATTTCTCCACATCCCCTCCAGCATTTGTAGTTTCCTGTTTGCTTAATGGCAGCCATTCTAATTGTTGTGAGATGGTATCTCATTGTGGTCTTAATTTGCATCTCTCTAATAGCTAGTGAAGCTGAACATTTCTTCATGTGTTTCGTGGCCATTTGTGTTTCCTCTTCAGAGAACTGTCTTTTCATATCTTTTGTCCATTTTATAATTGGGTTGTCTATACTATTGTCATAGTGTTTTGGGTCTTCTTTATTTATGCTGGGTATCAGTCTCTTATCAGATGTATGGTTTCCAAATATTTTCTCCCATTGAGTTGGCTGCCTCTTCACCTTTTTGACAAAGTCCTTTGAGGCCCAGAAGGTTTTGACTTTGAGGAGTTCCCATTCATCTATTTTTTTTTTCTTTCATTGCTTTTGCTTTGGGTGTAAGGTCTAGGAAGCTACCTCCTTTTATTAAGTCTTGAAGAAGGTTCCCTATATTATCTTCTAGGAGTTTTATGGCACTGTCTTTTATATTGAAGTCTTTGATCCACTTTGAGTTAATTTTTATATAGGGTGTGAGATAGGGGTCTTTTTACATTCTTTTGGCTATGGATACCCAGTTCTCCCTGTCCCATTTGTTGAAGAGACTGTTCTGTCGCAGTTCAGTGGATTTGGGGGCCTAATCAAAATTCAGTTGACCATAGACCAAGGATCTATTTACACACTCTCGATTAGAGTCCATTGATCAATAGATCTATCTTTGTGACAGTACCATGCTGTTTTGACCACTGTGACTTTATAGTAGGCTTTCAAGTCAGGAAGTATAAGTCCTCTCACTTCGTTCTTCTTCTTTAGAATGTTTTTGGCAAATTCAAGGCCCCTTTTCCTTCTGGAAAAAGTTGTTAACTAGCTTTTCCAAGTCTGCAAAGTAGGTTGTTGGAATTTTGAATGGAATTGTGTTGAATCTGTAGAACACTTTGGGTAGAATTGACTTCTTAACAAAGTTTAGCCTTCCCATCCATGAACATGGAATATCTTTCCACCTATTTAGGTCCTGTTTGATTTTGTTTAGTAAAGTTTTGTAATTTTCTGTGTAGGGGTCTTTTATGTCCTCAGTTGTTTATTCCTAGGTACTTAATTTTTTTAGTTGCTATTGTGAATGGAATTTTTTTCTTGAGAGCCTCTTCATTTAGGTCATTTTTAGTGTATAGGAACATTATTGACTTCTGTGCATTAATCTTGTATCCTGCCACTTTGCTAAATTTATTAATAAGCTCAAGTAGCTTTGTCATCCATTTCTCAGGATTTTCCAGATACAAGAGCATATCATCTGCAAATAATGACAGTTTTACTTCTTTTCCAATTTGGATGCCTGTTACTTTTTGTCTTGCAAGATTTCTCTGGCTAGAACTCCTAGCACAATGTTGAAATAATAGTGGTGACAGTGCGCATCCTTGTCTCACTGTTGAGTACTATGATAGCTGTGGGTTTTTCACACATGTCCTTTATCATAGTGAGGAAGTTTCCTTCAATCCCTACCTTTTGAAGTGATTTTATCAAAAAAGGATGCTGAATTTTGTCAAATGCTTTTTCAGCATCTGTTGAGATGATCATTTGACTTTTCCCTTTTCAGCTTGTTAATGTGTTATATTACATTGATTTTCTTATGTTGAAACACCTTTGCATGCCTGGAGTGAACCCCACCTGTTCGTGGTGTATGATCCTTTTAATATGTCTTTGGAGTCGATTTGCAAGTATTTTGTTGAGACTTTTTGCTATCTATATTCATTAGGTAGATTGTCCTGTAGTTTTCCTTTTTTGTAGTATCTTTATCTGGTTTTGGTATTAGAATGATGTTGGCTTCATAAAATATGTTAGGTAGTTTCCTTTCTCTTCAATTTTTTGAAAGAGTTTGAGCAGGAATGGTGTTAGCTCTTTTTGGAAAGTTTGGCAAAATTCCCCTTTGAAGCCATCTGGCCCTGGGCTTTTTTGGTAAGAAGATTTTTGATGACTGACTGATTGGATCACTTAAGTTGTGTTTGGTTTATTGAGGTCTTCTGTTTCTTCTAGGGCCAGTCTAGGTTGTTCATGTGTTTCTAGTAAATTGTCCATTTCCTCTAAGTTGTCTAGTTTGCTGGCATACAGTTGTTCATAGTATCCTCTTAAGAATTTTTTAATTTCTTCAGGATCCACAGTAATGACCCCTGTCATGGTTTGCTAAAGCTGCTGTTATGCAAAATACCAGAAATGGATTGACTTTTATAAAGGGGATGTATTAGATTAAAAATTTACAGCTCTGAGGCCATAAAAGTGTCCAAACTAGGGCATCAACAAGAGGATACCTTCACTGAAGAAAGGCCAGTGGCACCTGGAACACCTCTTTCAGCTGGGGGCACATCGCTGGTGTCTGCGAGTCCTTGCTCCTGGGTTCTGGTTTCAAAATGGCTTTCTCCAAAATGTCTCTGGGCTTATGTCTCTCTTAGCTTCTCTCTCTCAGCTCATGAGCATCCTTTCTTGTTCTCACAGGGCGTTTCTCTCCAAGCATCTGGGGTCCTCTTTTAGCTTCTCTGGGGCAAACTATGGGTTTCATCTCTTAGTGTCACATCTCCAACCATCTTTGTGTCTACTTCTCCAAGCATCTGGGTCTGTGTCAGCCCCTGAGCTCTCTTAAAGACTCCCGTAAACTAATCAAGACCCACCTTGAATGGATCGGGCCACACCTCCATGGAAATAATCTAATCAAGAGGTCTCACCCACAGTTAAGTGGGTCACATCTACACGGAAACAACCTAATCTAAAAGTCCCACCCACAGTAGGTCTGCCCCCACAACACTGCATTAAGGAATATGGGTTTTTATGGGGTAAATAGCAGATTCAAACCAACACAACCCCCCTCTCATTTCTGATTCTGTTTGTTTGGGTCTTTTCTCCTTTTGACTTTGTCAGTCTAGCTAAGGTTTTGTCAATCTTGTTTATCTTCTCAAAGGACCAACTTTTGGTTTTATTTATTCTCTCTATTGTTTTTTTATAGTTGTTCTCCAGATCTTTATTTCTGCTTTAATCTTTGTCAGGTCTTTTCTTGTACTTGCCTTACAGTTAGTTTGCTTCTCACTTTCTAGCTTCTTCAGTTGTTCAGTTTGGTCTTTGGTTTTAGCTCTTTGGCCTTTTTAATGTATACATTTAGAGATATAAATTTCCCTCTTAGCGCAACCTTCACTGCATCCCATAGGTTTTGATATGTTGTGTTCTTGTCTTCATTTATCTATAGATATTTACTAATTTCTCTCGCAATTTCTTCGATGGCCTACACATTCTTTAGGTGTGTGTTGTTTAACCTCCATATATATATATTTTTAATTTTATTTTGAAATAAATTCAAACTTACAGGAACAGTTGCAAAACAAATACAAAACCCATGCACAGAACTCCAGCAAACCCCGACCCCTCTCCCCCAATACCCTGATCCACCAACTTTAACATCCTGTCTCGCCACCATTTCTTTCTTTCCCTCCCTCCTTCCCTATCTAACATCCATCATCTATTGCTCTGTCTTCTGAACATATGAGAGCAAGCTGCACACATCCTTGAACAAACAATTTAGTTCACATATACAATTCCCATGAACAAGAACATTCTTTTATGCAATCCCATTAAGCACAGCTAAGAAGTTCAAGAAATTCAACATTGATACAAAGCTTACATTCTATATTTCCTTTTTTTTCCTTATGTCCCAATTGTGTCCCTTTGAGCCTCGTGTCCTCCATCCTCAGATCCCATCCAGGATCATCCTTGGCATTCAACTGTCATCTATTTAGGTTGTCTTTTTTTTCCCTCAATTGTGGAAACATATATACAGCCTAAATCTTCCCATTCCACCCCCTCCCTAGCATTCCATTAGTGGGATTAATCACATTTAGAATGTTGTAATGCTATCACCTTCCTACCTTCCATTACTAGAAATTTCCCTTCACCTCAAACAACAACCCTACACTCATTTCTTAACTCCCCATTGCCCCTTCCCCCACTTCTCATAACCTATACTCTACTTTTCATCTCTATGGTCATATTCTCTGATAATTTCTTTGTGTTTACTGTGGGCCTTAAATTTAACCTCTTAAATCTATAACAATCTTGTTTTTCTTTGATACCAACTTAACTTCAATAGGACATGTAAACTATGTTCCTATACTCTCCATTCCCCCACCTTTATTTAGTTCTCATTGAAAATTACATATTTTACATCAAATCCAAAACCACTGTTTTGTCATTAGAGTTTATATATTTTATATCCTGTAGGAAGTAAATAGTGCAGTTACACATCAAAAATTATCGACTTCTATTTGTATTCCATTGTGGTTAGAGAATGTGCTTTGAATATATTCAGTTGTGTTTTTTAAAAGAATTTACTGAGGCTTGTTTTATGTTCCAGCATATGGTCTATTCTGGAGAAAGATCCGTGATCACTAGAGAAGAATGTGTCTTGTTGCTTTGGGATGTAAGGTTCTATGCATGTCTGTCAAATTTTTCTATATCTCTCTCTCCTTTCTCTGTTTCTCTGTCGGTAGGGCTCCCTTTAGTATCTGAAGTAGGGCAGGTCTTTATTAGCAAAATCTCTCAGCATTTGTTTGTCTGTGAAAAATTTAAGCTCTCTCTCAAATGTGAAGGAGAGTTTTGCTGGATAAAGTATTCTTGGTTAGAAATTTTTCTCTCTCAGAATTTTAAATATGCCATGTCACTGCCTTCTCACCTCCATGGTGGCCGCTGACTAGTCACTACTGAGTCTTATGTTGTTTCCTTTGTATGTGGTGAATTGCTTCTCTCTTGCTGCTTTCAGAACTTGCTCTTTCTCTTCAGTATTTGAGAGTCTGATCAGAATATGTCTTGGAGTGGGTTTATTTGGATTTATTCTATTTGGAGTTCTCTGGGCATTTATGCTTTGTGTATTTATATTGTGTAGAAGGTTTGGGAAGTTTTCCCCAACTTCTTTGAATACTCTTTCCAGACCTTTACCCTTCTCTTCCCCTTCTGGGACACCAATGAGTCTTAAATTTGGATGTTTTATTATCTATCGTATCCCTGAGATCCATTTTGATTTTTTTGATTTTTTTCCCCACTCTTTCTTTTCTTTCATTTTCCATTCTGTGGTCCTCGAGGACGCTGAGTCATTGTTCAGCTCCCTCTAATCTTGTATTATGAGTATCCAGAGTCTTTTTAATTTGGCCAACAGTTTCTTTTATTTCCATAAGATCTTCTATTTTTTTTATTTACTCTTGCAATTTTTTTCTTTATGCTCTTCTAGGATCTTCTTTACCTCCTTTGTATCCTGTGCCATGCTCTTCTTCATGTCCTTTATGTCCTGTGCCGTGCTCTCGTTATTTGATTTTAGGTCTTTGATTAATTACACCAAGTACTGTGTCTCTTCTGATCTTTTGATTTGGGTGTTTGGGTTTGGGCTCTCCATATCGTCTGGTTTTATCATATGCTTTAAAATTTTCTGTTGTTTTTGGCCTCTTGGCATTTGCTTTACTTGATAGGGTTCTTTCTGGATATAAAAAATACTAATCTCTAATTTGTCAGATCTACAGCTTGGTGGCGTATACTTTCTCTAACTAGCCAGCAGCTGGTGTCCACAAGTCACCTATTCCCCTCAAGTCAGTTCTCCCCAACTTTGTCTTTGTGGTGTGTGGGGATCTGATTCTTGTGGGGTCAGTTGGTGCACTAAGTTTAGGTGTGTTGTTGGTGCTGTCCGCCTGAATTTGGGGCGTGTGTCTCGGTGGTTAGGGAGGCAGGGCAGCTTTAATAATCAAACCTCCCAGGTGTTCCCAGAGATTTAAGGCTGTTGCAAGAGCCTAAGCCTTCATTTTAGTCTTGCCACAGATTATCTCTGCCACTGACCCACAAGTCTTTGGTATTGGTGTAGGGTCCCTGGGATTTCCAAGTGGGTCCCCCTTCCCATCCGTGCTCTCCCAGGACCTCTGCTGAGGGAAGGCTGTGTCACGTCACAAGTGTGTGCCAGCCTCCAGGGAAGCCCTGGGCTGCTGGGCTGTGCAGGGATGTTCCCAGCCTGCTTTAAAGATGGTTGAATGAGGCATGTTAATTTCCCCCTTTTCGCACAGCTCCGCCTTCCCAGCTCCGGGACAATTAGCTGTGGATGCACTAAAGGCCACTGTCCATGGCCGATATTGTGGCATGTGCACGATGCTGTGGGAAACACTCTTGGTGCGGCTCTGGGCTATGGCTCTGTCCCCAGGCAGGAGTGTCTCCAGCCCGCCGGGGAGATGGCTGCAAGGGGTGCAGTTTCTTTCCCCTTTTGGCTCCCCTCTGTCCCCCTGGCCCGAGACAATCAGCAGCAGGTGTGGGAAGGGCTTTCCTCCATGCCAGACACTGAAGGGTTGGCTACAGCTCGCTCCTGCTGTGCTTCACTGTGTGGTTCTCACTGCCGTATCTGCAGCCACTCCCAGGTTTTGTTTGGTTTTGTTTTGTTTTTTAAAAAGAACTAGTCTGTCTCTAAATGCCAACCTGCAGTTTTCCCACACCACAGGTAGCGGACTTTCAGCCAGCTTACTCACTCGTTTCAGAATGCAGACTCCCAGTTTCATCAAATGCGTGGTCCCTGTGGATTTAGCAGACCGTGTCACGCTGATGCATCACTGGAACTGGTGTTCTGGGTCACTTTCTTGCTTTTATCTAGTATTTTTCACAGAGGTGTTTTTTTTTTTTTTGCCCTGTCTCACCTAGCTGCCATCTTAGGTTCTCCTCCATATATTTTTGAATGTTCTGGTTCTTTGGTGGATATTGACTTCTAGTTGCATTGTGTTATGGTCAGAAAATGGGCACTGAATAATTTTCCGTCTTTAAATTTATTGAGACTTGTTTTGTACTCCAGCATACGAACTATCCTGGAGAATATTCCATGGGTGCTGTGGAAGAATGTATATCCTGTTAATTTGGGATGTAATGATCTGTATATGTCTGTTATGTCTAATTCATTTATCACATTGTTTAGGTTCTCAGTGTCCTTATAGGTCCTCTGTGTGTTTGTTCTATCTATAGAAAAGAGTGGTGTATTGAAGTCTCCCGCTATTATTGTGGAAATATCTAATGCTCCCTTCAGGTTTGCCAGTGTTTGTCTCATGTACATTGGAGCTTGTTGATTGAGTGCATAAACATTCTTCTTGGTGAATTGTCCCTTTTGTTAATATATAGTGTCCTTCTTTGTCTCTTATGACATCTTTGCATTTAAAGTCTATTTTGTCTGATATTAGTATAGCTACCCCTGCTTTCTTTTGGCTGCAGCTTGCATGGCCTATTTCTTTCCATCCTTTCACTTTTAATCTCTTTGTGTCACTGGGTCTGAGATGAGTCTCTTGTAAATAGCATATCAATGGATCGTACTTTTTAATCCATTCTGCCACTCTGTATCTTTTAATTGGGGAGTTTAACCCATTCACATTCAAATTTATTACTGTGAAGGCAGTTCTTGAACCAACCACCTTATCCTTCGGTTTTCATTTGTCAGATCTGTTTTTTCCCTCTCTCTCTTTTTTTCCTTTAAGTTACCCTTACTAGTACTCTTCAGTTCTGTGCCCTTCTCCAGACCTTACTCTCCTATCTTTTTTTCTTAGCCATTGGAACTCCCTTTAGTATTTCTTGCAAGGGAGGTCTCTTGTTAACAAATTCTCTCAGAATTTGTTTGTAAAAATGTTAAACTCTCCCTCAGTTTTGAAGTAGAGCTTTACTGGATAAGAATTCTTGGCTGGCAGTTTTCTCTTTCACAATCTTAAATTTTTCATACCACTGGCTTCTTGCCTCCATGGTGCCCACTGAGTAAGTCAGTACTTAGTTTTATGTGGTTTCACTTGTATGTGGTGAACTGCTTCTCTTGCTGTTTTCAGGACTTTCTCCTTCTCTTCAGCATTTGAAAATCTGATTAGAATATGTCGTGGAGTGGGTCTATTTGGATTTATTCTATTTGGAGTTTGTTGGGCTTCTTTGTTTGCATATTTATGTCATTTATAAGGGTTGGGGAGTTTTCCCCAGCTATCTCTTCATATACTCTTCCTAGCCATTTTCTCCTTCTGGGACGCCAGTGATTCTTATATTGGTGTGCTTCATGTGTCCATCATTTCCCTGAGATCCATTTCAAATTTTTCCATTTTTTTCACTATCTGTTCTTTGGTGCTTCGCATTCAATTGATTTGTCCTCTAGTTCACTTATTTTTTTCTTCTGCCTCTTCAATTCTGCTGTTGTGTGTGTGTGTGTGTAGTATATTTTTAGTTGATCTACATTGTTTTTCATTTCCATAAGATCTGCTGTTTTTCTATTTAGTCTTTCAAATTCTTCTTTATGCTCTTTTAGAGTCTTCTTGATGTCCTTTCTGTTTTTATCCAACCCACTGAATTTGCTTTGGAGAGTTATATGCACTTCCTTAATTAATTGCTTCAAGTTTTGTGTCTCCTCCAGCTTTTTAATTTGGTAGTTTGGCTTGTCCATATCTTCTTAGGTCTTCATGTGCTTTGTGATTTTCTGTTGACTTCAGGGCATTTGCTTATGGTGATAAGGTTATTTTGGGAAATGGTGGACTAACTGGACACTTATTTAAAATATGGCAGAACCACAACTTGCTGGAGTGCACTTTCCATGTCTTCCCAGTGGATGGTGCTCTTGAGCTCCCTCTCACCCTCAAGACAGCTTATCCCCAACTGCACCTACATGCTGGACGGGGTCCAAACAAGGTAGAAATCCAATCAGTGCACCAGTTCTCTGTGTGCACTGGGGAATGCCATCTCTGTGGGTGGGTATGGACCTTGTGCAGTTCCGCAGGGAGTCTGCTTAAGGGCACAGTGGCTCTAGTGTTTCCCAGGCTTCTAAGCGGATAATTCTTGGGCTGTGGGCCTGTTTGTCACATCCTCCAGCTCAAATGTGCTCTGCTGTCTGCCTGACTGCATCTGCAAGCCTTTGGGGTGAAGTTGGGGACCCTGGTGCTTCTGTGTGGCACCTTCACCTACCCTTGCCACTCACCTGTGCACACCATTGACCTCTGTGTTGGAAGAGTAAATAGGATCAGCACAGATCCACAGTTTCCTGAGTTCCCTCACAGGAACTCCCAGCCACAGGGCTGAGGAGGATTATCTCTCCAGCTAATTGCTGAGATGGGTGCACAGGAGTGAAGAACTCGTCCCTCCCCTGATCAGTGGCTGGCTTGCAGCTGCCAGCCAGCCCCCAGCTGTGGTCCCAGTTGAATAAACTCAGCCCATCCTTTCAGATGCAATTTCTCTACTTCTTCATCCAAGTCCCCACCATGTATTGTAGAGGTCCTTCTCTGGCTGCTCGTACCCTGGAACTGCTGTCCTGGGTGTTTTCTACCTTTTCTCTAGTTTTTTCATGGAGGAGAAGATTGCTCTGCCTCTCCTTTTCTGCCATCTTCCGAGAAGTCACTATGATCTTTTGTGTGTTAATTTTTCTGTATGGCATGATGTGGGGGTCTGACTTCATTCCCTTGCATGTGATTATCCAGTTGTTTGGGCACTAATTGTTGAAAATACTGTTCTTTCCCCATTGAACTGTCTTGGTACCCTTGTCTAAAGTCACCTGACATATGTAATTAGAAATTTTTGTTTTCTTATTTTTAAAATCATGCTTATTCTTAAAATTCAACTAAAATGGTTGAGTATAAAGTTAAAATAAAAATACCATACCAGTCCATACATCTGCCAGAGTTAACTATTTTTAGATCTTCAAATTGTAATTTCAGAGACTCATACAAGAAATACTTGACTGTATTCAGCTAAATATCTCAGAAACCAGACATCTTTAGTATCAGGTCTGTTCATGTTTTAAATAGAGGTGTGAATGAGGTAAAGGTACTGTCATAAGGATGCAAAATAATTGTTTGGGGCTGATTTGAGCAATGACCAATGGCTGTAAAAATTTACCTTTGCTGCCACTTGCAAGTAACATTTTACAATGTTCTACCTAACTGGATAAAAATGCTCACTTGTAAAGTTGTAGGATTTTTCCCTAATCTCCTCATTATTTGGCAATTTATTTTGTTTATAGGAAACTGTGTGATTAACTGTTGTTCTATAGCTTATGGTGTTAGATAATGTTTAGGGGTTTGCAAAAGGATACATATAAAGCAGCCTTTTTCCCCTCTTTGAACAGAAATCTAGGTAATAAAGGTTAAATACAAGAACATTAAAATATGCTTTAATTTGCTTGTATTCATCTGAAACAATGTGCCTGCCTTGTCCCTATTTTGTCAGCATTTTCTAGAATAGGGCCTATGTAAATATTAAGATTAAATAAAAGGTTTTGGAGTCAAATCCGTAAGTGAGAATTCAACTGTTTCCTTGAGATCAAAATCAACTGTGGGAGCACTTGGGCTCCTTTTTGGTACCTCTGTGTAACTAAGCTGAAATGTATCAGCAGGTAGTGATTGTTTAAGCATGTTTTATGTTCCTTTACTACCTGTTCAGGCATTATTAGGAATTTGATTTTAAGTAATATTTGAAAGATTGTTTTTCACCTCAGCTTTATGTTTTTCTCTTGTTCGAGTAAGAAATTCACAAATTTAATCAAGCTTTCATTAAAACCTAGACTGGTATTACAACAAGAACTTTCATGAATTTGAGTTCTCTGTACTTGTCACTGGAACCAAATTGTTTTTCAAGTCACCAAGGCTGTTCAGCAGTAATTTTTAAACATGCAGATGTTTACTTCTTTGCAATTGCTGCCTTAAATAATCACAAAAAATAAGGCTCATCTACCAATTAACATTTGTTAATACATCTTCAGAATTTTAAGGAATAAATTGTATTCATAATTGATGGACTATGTTATCAAATTGAAAATTACTGAATACTGTATCGGTTGTTTCTATGCCCTTATTTTCTTGCATGGTCCAACTCAAAAACAATGTTTTGCATTAATTCTTATACTATTTAAAATTGTGAAATTCATACTCCCCTTTCTGATTCTTATTTGAGTATATAATTGCGGGACACTGTTATCGAGTTCTGACTTGGCGGGCCTGGGCCAGGGGAACTGATCAGCCCCTAGGAAAGGTAGTGGGGCACGGGTGGTAGCGCCCTCCACGGCCCCCCGGGCCTGAGAAAGTGGAGCCGAATGCAGGCCCCATTTCCTCACCCCAAAGTACAACCGTTGGGGAGGGCTTGCCGGAGAAAACCCCCCCCCCCCAATGCCTTACCCGCTCCCTCCACCCTCTTCGTTACCGGAGCAACTCCCGCACCTTTTCAATCAACCTCCGCGCCCTCTCAGAACCAATCCAAGCCTTTAACCCTTACAGCTACCCCGCCCTCTAAACCGCCCGATATAAGCTTGTACTCTCCCCTAATAAACTCTCTCGGCTTCCTCACCCTCAAAGAAACGTGTCCCGCCTGTTCCTTCTCGCCGCCCTCCACACCTTGCACGCCTCCGCCGGGGACCGGGCCCAGTCCCCCGCCTCGCCCTCGCCTCCGGGAAAGAGCCCCCGCCGCCGGTACCCTCCGAGCAACGCCGAGAGCCGAGGGTTCAGCAACCGGCCGCCCCCCCCACCCAGACGAGTCAACTACGACCGCATATAATGAAAACTTACGAAGAACATTTGTCCAGAGGCTTAACTTTCTGTAGAATGAATTAATAAACATGTATTTATTGAGGCCTTTCAGTGTTGTCTCTGAGGATTGCAATGAACAAAACAATGGCTCTGCTTTCATGGAGCTTACATTGTAGTAGTGAGACAAACAAATATGTAATATGATAGGTGGCAATAAGTACTTTGAAGAAAACACAGTGTTAGAGGTTATAGAGAGACAAAGGGGTCTTCTGTTTTGGGAAGAGTGGTCGGAAAAGTCTTCTCTGAAGAGGTGGCATTTGAGCTGACACCTGGACAAAGTGAGGGAATGAGCCATGCAGCTTTGCTGGGAAGAGCATCCCAGGCAGAAGGAACAACAAATATAATGGCTCTGAAGAGGAGGGCATGTGTATGTATATGTATGTATATATATTAGAATAAAAACTTTGCAAAGATTAAAACTTTATCCAACTGAAAGAATTTGTATACTTTGAGAAATACAAAATGAAATTGTAAGTTAGTAGTGTCATTAATAAATTATTTTATCATAACATTAAATAAATTTGCCTCATCACCTGCATCATCTAAGGAAGTCTTGCAAAATTCATGTTTAATTTATTAATTATTTCTCTCTCCCTCTCTTTTTTCCTCCTTGCCACTTCAGTGAAATTGGAGCGATTTGAAATTCCAGTCAAGGTTTGCTTAAGCCCAGAAACTTGGACCCCTGAAACTGGTTTGGTAACTGATGCTTTCAAACTGAAAAGGAAGGAACCGAAGAACCACTACGTCAAAGATATTGAGCGAATGTATGGGGGCAAATAAAATGCTGCTCTCTTATTTATGGTAGTACGGGAGGAGGCTTTTCAGTTCTAGAGTTTTAAGCCTTTGTCCAGCTGTCTGTTAGAATGTAGGTATACCATTCTAAAGATACGGTAATTAAAAAAAAAAAACAAAAATGATTGAAATAACTGTTGTCTACTTTAGCTTAGATTTGCATAGTTCTAGCAAAGCTGAAATTGAAAAGTTATTTCCCTTTAACTGTTACTAATTTTAGACTAAAAATTCTGTTTTTAAAAATTAGCCTAAGATATACTTGTTTTCCTAAAGAAAAATATTTGCTATTGAACAAAATGAAGTGGAGTTGGAGTAGAATGTAGTTTGAAGTTTGCAGCTTCCAATGTCTATTGTTTTCCTCATTCAGAAGAAGCTTACATACTAAGCATGACAAAAATATAGGTATTAACACTACTCAAAGCAAAAGTGCATCAGGGCTTTAAAATTCGACTGTAATATAACATATAGAATCAAATAATACCCTGGAAACCATTTTAAGATTCATAATTGTTGCATAGATTAGATGTAGACTCGTTGTAATATCATGAATAATTACAGTGCCTAAAGTAAGAATAAAACAACATATATACACCAAAAATATATAGTAACAGATTTAAAGGGGAATTGAACTGCCTTTTTGAAACTTTGAGTTCCAAAATCAGTAACTAATTATTCTAATGACTTAGGAGAAAGGTATATCTTTTACAGTGCTGAAAACTGTCTTTCTATTTTAGTTCAAAATGAAAGACTGAAACCAAGAGTAGAAAGATAAAGTTAAACAAAGTTTAGCAGGAAGCATATTCTCTTATAAAAAAGTGATAAACTCATAAATAATTGCAGTTGTGACCCTTGTACAGCACTGAACCTGAGAAAGAGATTTAGACTCTGAATTTGGTTTTGGCAACAAGAATTGATGTAAAAATGTACTTGCATTGAATTACATTGGTAATTGAAGGTCCATTTGCTGTTGCTACTTTGCTTCTTGATCCATAGTTTGTATTTTCAGAAAGCCTTTCATTTTGCTTTAATTTTAGCAAAGTGGGTTATGATGAATGACTTCCCCAATATCTTGTTTGAAACTATGGGTGATTAACTAACTTGGATGAATTTTGGAAAGGTAAACTAAAAGGGAAGACAACACTGTTATCATTTTTTCCTGTTTGTGAAGAGTTTAAAAACTGGAAATGAGGGATTTTGGAGGAAAGAAGGCTTACTCGATAAGGGATTGATATTTGTGCAGTGACTTGGAGTGTGGATTTCTTTTTGAAACTTTTATTAAAATTTGGGTTTATATATCCCTGACAGATATTCACACTTGAACCATAGTGACTGTAAAAGGCAAAAATTCTTAATACTGTTATTCTTTGCACTTTTTTCTTAATCATTTTATACATATATTAACATATATATATATGTTGCTTACATTGCTTTGTACAGATGTGGGCCACCACTGCAACAAAACTAATTCTTTTTTTCTCTGAAATATTTATAAAGAAAATATTTAAGTGTTATGTATATGGTGGTAATAAAGGAAAAAATCATCTGATATTATTATAAACAAGAATGAAGGTTTTTGTAAAGATTTCTGTTCAGTGTTCTGCATTGTAAAATTCTGGGCGAGTTTTCCCTGAAGTTATGTGTATGTGAGTATTCTCATTCTTTACAACTGGCCTCTGAGGAGTGAAAGATCGTTATTATAAAGTAGACTACTATTCAGCTTCTACTGATCCTGGCCCACTGTTTGTTTATCTTTTAAGGATGATTTTCGTAGAGTTTTTCGATATGTAATTTTTTCCCATTTGAAATGGTGATTTTAAATGTGCGATGCATGCCTGCTATTGTATCTCAGATGTTTGCACCCTGACCTACCCCCATCTCCCCAAAGCTGGAACACTGCCATCTAATCTGTTATATAGGTCCTTTAGAAATATATAATTAACACTTAAGGTTGGGTGCTGCTAATTCTTTGCAAAAATCCAATTATTGTTAAGGGACCAGGGAGATGCCACTACCCCCTGATTTTTCATCTAAAAATATAAAATGTTTATGTAAACAAATCTTTACATATTCATGGTGACTTTTCAAGTATTTGAACCTAAAGATTTTGATCCCACATTTTCATACCTGTTTAAATCGTTCACTGTTGAATATTATTACAACATGTCAGCCATCAAATAAAGTTGTACTTTTACTACAAGTATGTACATTTCTAGTCTAACACTTGTGACACTTGCTTTAATGACATGAAATGTATCTTCTTGCCACCTTGATATTTGTATTCATTTTTTTCTAGAATGGAGGTATAATTATGTGGCTTTTCAGAGTTGAAATGCAAATGAATAATTCAAAAAGTCAGAAGTTAAGGACAGTAATGTTTCTTTGATCATTGGGACTGATTAATAATCCTTGCTTATATTTTCCTGATAGCATATGACAAATGTTTCTAAGGTAATGATATGAGAAGAGGTTAAATATTGCATGGCATTTTGGATTTAGAGAGAAATATTTTAATTTTCAAATGTAGTTAAGGATTAGAATGTATTCATATTTGTACTTTTTGTTAAAATGCATGATTGCGGGATTGTTGTTTAGATTTTTGTGTTAATTCTTGATGAAAAGCTTTGTTCTTCTTTTTCATGTTTGCACTTGAATCTTAAGAAATAAACCCACCCATGTTATCAAGTCAATGTGTGCTTAATTATGTGTCAAGAGTGAAATTTGCAAGTTTGAAGAATATTAGCCAAACTTAAGAAAAAATTAACCATTTAAAAGTGAACAAATCTGTGGCATTTAGAACATTCATATGGTGCAACCACCATGTCTTTCTAGTTCTAGAACATTTCCATAACGCCAAAGTAAAACTTCATATCCATTAAATACTTTTCCCCCATTCCCTCCTCCCACCCAGCCCCTGGCAACCATCCATCTGCATTGTCTCTATGGATTTATCTGTTCTGGATATTTTATATAAGTAGAATCATACAACATGTGACCATTTGCATCTGGCTTATTTCATTTAGCCTAGTGTTTTTGAGGTTCATCCTCATTGTAGCATGTATCAGAACTTCATCTCTTTTTATGGCTGAACAGTACTCCATTGTGTGGATATACCATGATTTGTTTATCCATTCATCCATTGGTGGATATTTGAGCTCTTTCCACCTTTTGACTATTGTGCATAGAGCAGCTTTGAACATGTATATTCATATACTTGTTCAAAATCCTAGGTCTGAATACCTAGGAGGGGTATTGTGGGATTGTATGGTAATTCTCTGATGACTTATTAAGGAACTGACAAACTGTTTTCTATAGCAGCTGAAATATTTTACATCCCCACCAGCAACCTATGAGGGTTCTAGTTTCTCCACATCCTTACTGACAATTAATAATTTCCTTTTTGTTTATCATAGCCATTAACCAATTTTTTAAACACATTTTGAAAGTACACATCTCTAGGCTTACGGAATAGCATTAATCAGTTAACCTGGCTTGTACTAGTCCCAGGCATTAATTTGGAGTATTTGAACCCATTCTGTTTCTGTAATACAGTCAGTAGAGTAGAACCCTTGTGTAACATTGATAATTATGGGACAAAATGTAGCTATGTTGTGTGGATTATTAATAGGTGCTAATATAATATATAGGCTAGGATATCAATTTCCTTATTGGTCCTCTGTCTAGTTGTTCTATCTATATGACAGAGTCGTGTACTGAAGTCTCCCACTATTATTGTAGAAACATCTTTTGCTCCCTTCTGTACTGTACTCCTTCAGTATCAAATGCCTGATCTTTATTCTCTATCTCCTCGTATCTTCATTTCTACACTCTTCTCTAAACCTCTCTCTCCTGTAGCACTCCCTTTAGTATTTCTTGTACAGAAGGTCTCCTGTTCACAAACTCTCTCAGTTTCTGTTTATCTGTAAATATTTTAAACTCTTCCTCATTTTTGAAGCACAGTTTTGCCAGATATAGGATTCTTGGTAGTTTTTGTCTTTCAGTATCTTGAATATATCATACCATAGCCTTCTCACTGCCATGGTTTCTGCTGAGAGATCCACACTTAGTCTTATTGAGCTTCCCTTGTATGTGATGGATTGCTTTTGTCTTGCTGCTTTCAGAATTCTCTCTTTGTCTTTGGTGTTTGACAATCAAATTAGTAAGTGTCTTGGAGTAGGTCTATTTGGATCAGTTCTGTTTGGGGTATGCTGCACTTCTTAAACTTGTAATTTTATGTCTTTCCTAAGAGTTGGGAAATTTTCATTGATTATTTCCTCTATTATCCCTTCAGTCCCTTTTCCCTTCTCTTCTCATTCTGAGCCACCTATAATGCATATATTCATGTGCTTCTTTTTGTCATTCAGTTCCCTGAGACCCTGCTCATATTTTTCCATTCTTTTCCCTATCTGTTCTTTTGTGCATAGAATTTCAGATGTCTTGTCCTCTAGTTCATATATATTTTATTCTGCCTTTCCAAGTCTGCTGTTGTAGGTCTCCATTGTGTTTTTCATCTCTTCTGTTTTGCCTTTAATTCCCATAGGTTCTGCCATTTGTTTTTTCAAGTTTATGAATTCTTCCTTATGATCACCCAGTGTCTTCCTTATATCCTTCAACACTTTTGTCACATTTTCTTTCAACTCATTGATTTGATTTAGAAGATTTGTTTGAACATCTTTAATTAGTTGTTTCAACTCCTGAATCTCAGTTGAGTTGTTAGTTTCTTCCTTTGCCTCAGCTATATATTCATGTTTCCTGCTGTGGCTCATGACTTTTTGCTGTCTAGGCATCTGATTTTCTTGATTAATTTATTCTGGAGGTTGTTTTCTCTTTTTCTAGGGTCTCTTGTTTGTTGTCTTTGATCTCTATCTTTTCTTTTTTCTCTCCCTGGCCAGTTGTCAGTTTGGCTGTGCCCCCAAGTCTTCCTCCCAAAATCAGGTGCTCACCATGGCCTGCCACAGGGATGGAGGTAGGCACTGGGCACCCCAGCAAGTTCACTGTGTGGTAATACAAATCTGCTGGCTTCCACAGGTGCCCTGCTTTCCACCAGCCAGCAATGCCTGGGTATGTTTTAGAGCCCTGCTTTAACAGTTGGGTCTTCCCTATTTTTCAGCCCAAACAGGGCCAGGTTTCCATATAGGGCATGTAGACCTGCTCCTGTTGTCCTGAGAAAGGGTCTGAAGCATCTTTTAAAAAGTTTTTCAATTTCCTTGAACCTTCCAGACTGTTCAGCAAATGGTGATGTTTGGTAACTTAATTGATCTCAGAAACTTCTTTGCCTCCCAGCACAGACTGCATCTACACAGGTGAGCTGAAACAGTGGGATTCCTATGCCCTCACTTTGCCAGCCAAAATGTGGCTTGATGTGGGGCTCCACCTGTGGCAGAGGAGTCCCTCAGCTGACCCAGTACTCCAGCCATCTCCCAGGCAAGGAAACGGCCACTGGCTGCTGCTTCCCTCATGGATGGGGGAAGGGCTTTCAGACCCAGGGCTGGAGTGTCCACGTTTTCTCAGTCTCTTTGTCCCTCACTGACTTGGGCCTTGAAATGTCCTCCCCTGTCCCACAGGTCTTCAAATGGTGGTGGTATTGTCTCACTACTGTGAGAGATTTTATAGTCTGTGTCCATGGTGGGAAGGGTCCCATCTGCTGACTCTGTGCCTTTCTCACATGAGACCAAGTGAGGGGACGGGGAGAAGACCAATTCCTACCTGAGATTCTTCTTCTTCAATTTGGCATTTGCAGTGTCCTTCTCCAGTCTATATCCTCTTCCGGAGTTCATACCATTCAGAATTGGCCTTTTTTTTTCATTGAATCTCTGGAGAGAAGTTTTCAGTAGCTGTTTACATTGCTATGTTCTCTAGTATATTTCTGATTTGATCTACAGTATCTGTCATTTCCATAAGATCTGCTATTTTTCTATTTACTCTTTCAAATTCTTCCTTATGCTCTTCTAGTATCCTCTTGATGTCCTTCATGTCTTTAGCCAATGGGGTGAAGTTGCTTTTGAGAGTTGTATGTACTTCTTTGATTAGTGATTAGTTTGATTTGTTCTGTGTCTCCTCTGGCTTTTTAATTTGGTCATTTGGCTTGGCCATATATTCTTGGATCTTCATAAGCTTTGTGATTTTCTGTTGATTTCATGGCATTTGCTTATCTTAGTAAGGTTATTTTGGAAGCTGCAAATCTATTTGGGCATCTTTATAAAATTTGGCAGAATTGCTGTTTGCCAGGGTGCACTTCCCCTGTCTTCCCAGCAGATGGTGCTCTTGGGACACCTCTTCCCCTCAAGCCCACTTTTCCCTGACTGCATATGCACACTGGGGGGGGGGGTGTCCAAACCTAGTGCGAATCTAATCAGTACAACAGTCCTCTGTGCACACGGGAGACTGCCAGCCCTGAG
Source organism: Choloepus didactylus (assembly GCF_015220235.1). Lineage (NCBI taxonomy): Eukaryota > Metazoa > Chordata > Mammalia > Pilosa > Megalonychidae > Choloepus > Choloepus didactylus. The sequence goes on along the minus strand of NC_051335.1, from coordinate 38,502 downwards.
GGATGGGGGGTGGTTGCTGTGCAGTTTGGTGGAGAATCCACTTAAGGGCACAAAGGGTCTGTTGATGCCCAGACCTCTGAGTGGATCAATATCAGCCTGTGGGGCTCTGAGTTTCACTTTCCCCAGCCCTCTGCCAGCTCAGGGGAGCATTTTTAGTCTACCCGCAAGATCCTTGCCTGCCTTGTATCTGTGGGCCTCTGCGGTGGGGGTGGGGGGCTCCTGCTGCATCCATGTGGCACCTTCCCTTATCCCTGCACACCATGGGCTTCCATGCAGGAAGAGTAAAGGCAGCAGCCCACAGATGCTCTTGCCTGCTAATTGTCGGATTCAGCTCTGCTCAGCAATGTGTCCCCTCTTTTCCCAAGGGGAGGGCCCCCCAATCCTCCTCAGAGCCAGGCCTCCGCAGTGGCCTGCCTCAAAACTGAGGGGTAGGCACTGTGCGCTGCACCAAGATTACTTTGCATGTCCAACACAAGTCCGCTGGTTCCCGAATTCTCTCACAGGAGCTCCAGACTGTGGGGCTGAGAAGCGTTATCTCCCCAGATGGTTGCTGAAATGGGATTGTGGGAATGCAGAGCTCCTCCCTCTCCTGCTCTGTTCTGCACATAGCTGCCAGCACCGGCAGTGGCGGTCATGATTAAATATACTTACCTCATCCTTTCAGACATAATTTCTCCACTTTTTCATCCAGGTCCCCACTATACATTGTAGAGGTCCTTTCCTGGCTGCTTGTACCCTAGAGCCGCTGTCCTGGTCCTTTCTGCCTTCTCTCTAGTTATTCCATGGGGCAGAAGTTTGTGCTGCCTATCCTATTCTGCCATCTTCCAGGAAGTCTCATTTGATTTTTGATGAGGCTGCCAAGTCCACTCAACTGGGAAAGAACAGTCTCTTCCACAAATGGTGCTGGAAGAACTGGATATCCATATCCAAAAGAATGAAAGAGGACCCCTACCTCACACCCTATTCAAAACTTAACTCAAAATGGATCAAAGACCTAAATATAAGAACCAGTACCATAAAACTCTAGAAGGAGAACCTAAGAGACAGGGCAAAAAAAAACACCTCCAAGAAAAATACTAGATAAAAACTAGAATGTGACCCAGAACACCAGTTTCAGCGATGCACCAGCTGGACAAGGTCTGCTAAAACCACAGGGACTGTGCACTTGGTGAAACCGGGAGTCTGCATTCTGAAACGAGTGAGTGAGCTGGCTGAAAGTTCGGCAGCCATGCTGCGGTGTGGGGAAACTGTGGGTTGGCATTTGGAAATGGACTAGTTCCTTTAAAAAAAAAAACCTGGGAGCGGCTGCAGTTAAGATGGTGAGAAACGTGCAGTGAAGCACAGCAGGAGTGGGCTGTGCCAACCTCTCGGTGTCTGGCATGGAGGATAGACTGCTGCTGATTCCCTGAGGGCCAGGGGGCAGAGGGGAGAGCCAAAAGGAGAAAGAAACCATGCTGCTTGCAGCCGGCTCCCTGGTGGGCTGGGAACACTCCTGCCTGGGGCCAGACCCACAGCCCAGAGCCACACCAGTTGTCCCGGAGCTGGGAAGGCGGAGCTGTGCAAAAAGGGGTAGGGGGTTGAGATGCCCCATTCAGCCATCTTTGCGTCAGGCTAGGAGTGACCCTGCACAGCCTGGTGGCCCAGGGCTTCCCTTGAGGGATGGCACACACTTGTGGCATAGCACAGCCTTCCCTCAGCCGAGGTTCTGGAAGATCACAGCTGAGAAGGAGGGCCTGCTCGGAAAACCCAGGGACGCTACATCAATGCCAGGGACTTGTGGGTCAGCAGCACAGAAAATATGGGGCAAAGTTGAAATGAAGGCTTAGACTCTTGCAACTGCCTTGAATCTCCGGGAACACCTGGGAGGTTTGATTATTAAAGCTGCCCTGCCTCCCTAACCACCCAGACACACACCCCACAAGTTGTATTTTTTACAACTTGAAAGAACCCTACCAAGCAAAGCAAATGCCAAGAGGCCAAAAACAACAGAAAATCTTAGAGCATATGCTAAAACCAGACGACATGGAGAACCCAAACCCAAACACCCAAATCAAAATATCGGAAGAGACACAGTGCTTGGCGCAGTTAATCAAAGGACTGCAATCAAAGAACGAGATCATGGCACAGGATATAAAGGACATGAAGAAGAACATGGCACAGGATATAGAGGACATAGAGAAGACCCTAGAAGAGCATAAAGAAGAAATTGCAAGAGTAAATAAAAAAATAGAAGATCTTATGGAAATAAAAGAAACTGTTGGCCAAATTAAAAAGACTCTGGATACTCCTAAGACAAGATTAGAGGAAGTTGAACAACAACTCAGCGTCCTCAAGGACCACAGAATGGAAAATGAAAGAAAAGAAAGAATGGGGGAAAAAATCAAAAAAATCAAAATGGATCTCAGGGATACGATAGATAAAATAAAATGTCCAAATTTAAGACTCATTGGTGTCCCAGAAGGGGAAGAGAAGGGTAAAGGTCTGGAAAGAGTATTCAAAGAAATTATTGGGGAAAACTTCCCAAACCTTCTACACAATATAAATACACAAAGCATAAATCCCCAGTGAACTCCAAATAGAATAAATCCAAATAAAACCACTCCAAGACATATTCTGATCAGACTGTCAAATACTAAAGAGAAAGAGGAAGTTCTGAAAGCAGCAAGAGGGAAGCAATTCACCACATACAAAGGAAACAACATAAGACTAAGTTGTGACTACTCTGCGGCCACCATGGAGGCGAGAAGGCAGTGGCATGACATATTTAAAATTCTGAGAGAGAACAATTTCCAACCAAGAATACTTTATCCAGCAAAACTCTCCTTCACATTTGAGGGAGAGCTTAAATTTTTCACAGACAAACAAATACTGAGAGATTTTGCCAATAAAAGACCTGCCCTGCTTCAGATACTAAAGGGAGCCCTACCGACAGAGAAACAAAGAAAGGAGAGAGAGATATAGAGAATTTTAACAGACATATATAGAACATTACATCCCAAATCACCAGGACACACGTTTTTCTCTAGTGACCACGGATCTTTCTCCAGAATAGACCATATGCTGGGACATAAAACAAGCCTCAATAAATTTTTTAAGAAAAAACAACTGAATATATTCAAAACACATTCTCTGACCACAATGGAATACAAATAGAAGTCAATAATTTTTGATTTATAACTCCACTATTTACTTCCTACATGATATAAAATACACAAACTCTAATGACAAATCAGTGGTTTTGGACTCAATGTAAAATACGTAATTTTTTGACAAGAACTACATAAAGGTGGGGGAATGGAGGAGTACAGAACATAGTTTATGTGTCCTGTTGAAGTTAAGTTGGTATCAAAGAAAAACAAGATTGTTATGGATTTAAGAGGTTAAATTTAAGCCTCTTTGTGTTACACACAAAGTAACACAAAGAAATTATCAGAGAATATGACCATGAAGATGAAAAGTAGAGTACAGGTTATGAGAAGTGGGGGAAGGGGCAATGGGGAGTTAAGAAATGAGTGTAGGGTTGCTGTTTGAGGTGAAGGGAAATTTCTAGTAATGGAAGGTGGGAAAGTGATAGCATTACAACATTCTAAATGTGATTAATCCCACTAATGGGATGCTAGGGAGGGGGTGGAATGGGAAGATTTAGGCTGTATATATGTTTCCACAATTGAGGAAAAAAAAAAAAAAGACAGTCTAAATAGATGGCAGTGGAATGCCAAGGATGATCCTGGATGGAATCTGAGGATGGAGGACAGTAGGCTCAAAGGGACACAGTTGGGACATAAGAAAAAAAAAGGAAATATAGAATATAAGCTTTGTATCAATGTTGAATTTCTTGAACTCCTTAGCTGCGCTTAATGGGATTGCATAAAAGAATGTTCTTGTTCATGGGAATTATGTATGTGAATTACATTGTTTGTTCAAGGATGTGTGCAGCTTGCTCTCATATGTTTAGAAGACAGAGCAATAGATGATGGCTGATAGGGAGGGAGGGAAAGAAAGAAATGGTGTTGTGACAGGATGTTAAAGTTGGTAGATCAGTGTATCGGGGGAGGGGGGTCAGGGTTTGCAGGAGTTCTGTGTATGGGTTTTGTATTTGTTTTTGCAACTGTTCCTGTAACTTTGAATTTATTTCAAAATAAAATGAAAAAAAGAAAACTTCTAGAAGACAATGTAGGGAAACATCTTCAAGATCTAGTGATGAGATCTAGTTTCTTAGATTTACACCCAAAGCACAAGCAATGAAAGAAAAGGTAGATAACTGGGATCCCCTCAAAATTCAATAGTTTTGTGTTTCAAAGGACTTCGTCAAGAAAGTGAAAAGTCAGTCTATTAAATAGGAGAAAATACTTGGAAACCACATATCTGATAAGAGTTTAATATCCAGAATATATAAATAAACCCTACAGCTCAACAATAAAAATACAAACAATCCAATTTAAAAATGGGTAAAAGACTTGAGTAAACATTTTTTCCAAAGAGGAAACACAAATGGCTAAAAAGCACATGAAAGATGCTAAACACAACTAGCTATTAGGGAAATACAAATCAAAACCACAATGAGATAACATTTCACACATACTAGAATGGCTACTGTTAAAAAAGAAAAAACCCAGAAAACTACAAGTGTTGGAGAGGATGTGGACAAATAGGAACACTCATTAACTGTTGGTGGGGATGCAAAATTGTACAGCCACTGCAAAAGAGTTTGGCAGTTCCTCCTCAGGAAGCTGAGTATAGAATTACCATATGATCTGGCAATCCCACTACTAGGTATATAGCCAGAAGAACTGTAAGCATGGACTTGAACAGACATTTGCACACTGATGTTCCTAGCAGCATTATTCACAATTGCCGAAAGATGGAAGCAACCCAAGTGTCCATCAGCAGATGAATGGATAAACAAAATGTGGTATATACTTATAAGGAATATTATTCAGCTGTAAGAAAGAATTAAATCTTGATTCATGTGACAACACAGATGAGCCTTGAAGACATTATTTTGAGTGGAATGAACCACACACAAAAGGACATATATTGTATGCTCTCACTAATATGAACTAAATATAATGAATAAACTCATGCGGTTAATATCTAGAATATAGGTTACCTGGAAATAGAATGAGTGTAGAGAGTGAGGAGCTGATGCTTAATTTGTGTAGAATTTTAAATTTGATTGATTGTAAATGTTTGGAGACGTATAGAGGTGATGATAGCACATTATTGTGAATGTAATTAACAGCACCAAATGACGTGTTGTAATTTTGGTTGAAAGGGAAAGTTTAGAGTTGTGTATGTCACTAGAAGGAAAGGTAGAGGATAAAACATGGGACTGTTAACACAGAGAACCTGTTGTAGATAATGAAGGTAGTTAATAGTACAAATATAAGAATGTTCTTTCATGAACTACAACAAGGGTGCATCATTATTGCAAGGTGTTAACAAAAGGGTAGTATATGGGAAAAATAAACCCAATGCAAGCTAATCGACTGTAGTTAACAGTAATATTTTAATATTCTTTCCTCGGTTGCAACAAAGACACCACACTGATGCTTAGTGTCACCAAAAGGGGGTATGATGGGTATGAGGTTTTTCTTTTTAGAATGATGTTCTAAAATTGATTGTCGTGATGAATACACAACTGTGAATATGTTGAGCACCACGGATTGTACACTTTGGATGGATTGTATGGTGTGTGAATATATCTCAATAAAACTGCTTTTTAAAAAAAGATTCCCTTAGAAAAAGGGAAAGACAATGACAAAAGAAATAGGGAGTGTGATAGTCCATAAGATCCATCGCGTCTAGCTTTAATATTGTGATTTTGCTGTCCCGAAGTTTGTTTGGTTTTTTAATGATGTCCCAGTTTCCTTAGTTTCCCACAGGGGAATATACGACTGTGGATGATGCCATCAGAAGAAATAAGGATTCTACTAGGTACAGGGAATCTGTCACTCTGATGATGCTTTTTTATTTTAATCAGGGTTGTGCACACACATAATTTAAAGCCATGCTTGTACACTTTTTTTTTTTACTGTGATCCACATTGCTGTGCACACACACTTAGGTATGTGTACATAAATCAATATTTTATGGAAATGTTTTTGCAAAAAAATGTCACTACATGAGATGTGCACTGATTTTTCTATTCTATTTCCTTTATGTAAATGCTGGTTGTGACCCATTAAACTAATTTCATGACCCTATTAAGTAGTGCTGTCCAATAGAACTTTCTGTGAAGTTGGAAATATACTGTATCTGCACTGTCCATTACAATTGCCACTACCCTTCTGTGGCTACTAAGTACTTGAAATGTGGCTGGTGTGACTGAGGAATTGACTTTTTAATTTTAATTTAAAGTTAAATAGCCACTTGTAGCTAGTGGCTACCATTTTGGACAGCACAGTTCTAGAAGACTGCAACCCACACTTTGAAAACCACAGTTTTGAAGAGTCAGCTAGTTCTACAAAGTCTATTAAAGACAGCTATCCTCTGCCCGTGTCCTTCCCACTTTCTTTACCTCAGAGGCAACCACTTCCACCATGATTGTTGAACAATCACAGTTGATTGTTTTGGTATTTAATGTCCTGTGTCTAAATAACATGCTTGTATTGCTGCTTCTTGACTGTCACTGTTTATTGGCCTCTCACAGTGCATAGAAACACTTCCCATTCTCCCAATAGAGATGTTTAGTTAGATCAATAATAAGTGTTTATGTAACTATGCTATTCAGAGCTGAAACGTGTAGTAGAAAATCTAGATTAATTTTACTTCCCTACATTTTTATTCTCCTGGAGCTAATAATTGTCTTTTTTTTTTTTTTTTTTTTTTTTTTTTTTTGTATTTGCTTGGTTTTCTATGTACTTACCACTCTGCAAATAAGAATTTTAATAATTTCATCTGAAAACATTCTGTCCTGCTCCAGTCTAGATTATTTGCCCTCTTTGAGATTTACCTTCACTATCATCCTGGGATTTCCCTTCACCTTTATCATGTATTGGATCTCCTGTTTACTGTATTGCATGTCTTTTTATTCCTTGGATTATTTCCTCTTTTTTGATGGAATGGATACTACAGTAGCTTACTGAGAAGGGATATATGGGAGGTAAAGTTGAGACATTAATTGGTAATTTGGCTGGGTATAGACTTCTAGATGGAAAAGTTCCCCTCAACGTTAAAAACATGATTCCATTGCCATCTAGCTTCCAGTGTTACTTTTGGCAATTCAAAGATATTCTGGTTTCTCTGATCCTTTCTATGGGAATTGTTTTTCCTCTCAGAAGCTCAGAGCATCTTCTCTGGTCTCTGAAATTTCATGAGGATGTACTTTGGTGTGGGTGTCTTTTCATTCATTGTGCCAGCTCATTGCAATCCAGAAACTCATCATGTAAATCTGTTCTGGGAAATTTTCTTGAATTATTCGATTAACATCTTCTCCTCCATTTCCCTTATTCCCTCTCTCTCTTTCTCTCTCTCTCTCTCTCTCTCTCTCTCTCTCTCTCTCTCTCTCTCTCTCTCTCTCATTCCTGTTATTCAAATGATGAGTCTCCTGGGCTGATCCTTTAATAGTCTCATCTATTCTTATTTTTCATCTTTAGAAATTTCTACTTTCTGGGGAAATGTCCTCAACTTGTTATTTCAACTCTTCTCTTGAATTTTTCATTTTTGCTGTAGTTTATATTTTCCTAGAGTGATTTTTAAAATATTTTTGCAGCTTTCTGTTCTTATTTCATGGTTGTTTTCTAAAAGTTTTTCCTTTTTTTATGTTCTGTCTACTCTTCAGAGTTTATTCCACTTTGCTTTTCTCTGCTTGTTTCAGTCTCTATTTCCTGTTGGGTGTGGTAATCCTTATCTGCTCATTTCAAAAGAAATTAACTGAAAGCTGATTGGAACATTTAAGTGTGGGTGGAGCTTGTTGAATGAAGTTCACTGTAAAGCGATTTTGGCTGGGCCATTTGGGAAATCCATGTCAGTGTCTTTAGATTTTTCCGATAGCACCAATCTGGTTTCCCCAAGAAGATTCACCAGTTTCTTCTTTTGAAGGGTAAATTTCAAGCTGTCAGTGTTCTAGGGGCCATGTGAAAGCAAAGGGCTGGACGGGGGTTATTTCTTCATTTAGCATGCATACATTTGCTTAATTGCCCTGTTTTCTGTAGGGTACCCCTCTCTTGTGCCCAATATCCCCTCAGTTTTACCAGCTTCAATCTTAAACTGGAGTTGAGGGGAGGAGAATTTGTCTCCCCAGCAGTGTGGTTCAGGGAGGTGGTATATGGATATGTTTTTTGTAAGTAGTTTTCAACCAGCCCTTATTTTTGGCCTCAACTCTTTCATCTCCAGTTCTAGTGGTATCTAGTGCTGCCATTTCCAGCACCTTTTGGATAGTCTACACAATACAAATCAGGTTGGTTCTGTTTTCCCACTGCAAGTTTAGGATTCTGTTAAGATTCAATCTCCCATTTGTCTTCCACTTCCCAAAATATTGTTACTATTGTCACTTCTATTTTCCCAGTCCTTGTGGGTATACAGCTTTAAAAAATTATTCACTGTACTTTTAGCAGGTTTTCTTTCTTTCTGGAGTGCCTTTATTCTTTACCCAGAAATCTCCCCAAGATTTCTTTATCAAATGTGAAGAGGTCTGTCCCTTAAGTTACTAAGAGATGTTTAGCTATGCATCCACCAGAATGGCTAAAATTACAGTCTGATAATACCAAGCGATGATTAAAGTGTGGAACAATGTATGTGTATTCTCATACATTGCTGGAAGGAGTGGAAATTGGTACAAGTATTTTAGAAAGCCATTTGACTATTTGTAAAGCTAAACATACATTCGGCCTCTGACCTAGCAATCCACTCCTTTGAATATGCCCAGGAGAAATGAGTACTTCTGTCCACCGAAAGACATGTTAGAAGAACGATCATAGCAGAACTATTACATAATAACCAAATTGGAGGCAACTAAAATGTCCATCAAGAGGAGAATGGATAAATAAATTGTGGTCTATCCATACAAAGAAATACTACATAGCACATAAAACAAATTACCTACAGCTACATGGATGGATCTTACAGATACTATGTTGTATGAAAGAAGCTAGTCACAAAAGAATACAGCATTCCAATTAATTGAAGTTCCAAGACAGGCAAAACAGATCTGTGGTGACAGAAAAATAGAATAGTGGTTTTCTTTGAAGGGAGTGGTGGTATTGACTGGAAAAGGGCATGAGGGAACTTTCTGGGGTGCTGAAAATGTTCTATTTCTTGCTTATAGGAGCATCCTGGGTAGGGTCAGACATGTCTGGTCTGGGGAGGTGAGATTGGTAGTATGGAGGAGAAGTTGAGGGATGGGTATATGTGTGTGTGCTGGGGGAGAAAAGGATGAACCAAACAGAGCCATCATTGTCCAGCATGTGCTAATCCTCAAACCGATAAGTCTTTGGGGCAGGTGTGTTTAATTAAGGTTGTGGGCTAGCCTGAAAAGGACATTTGATGAGGAGCATCTTTGTGGTCCTGAATGAGAGATAGTAGACCCAAAGCAGCTGTGAAGAAAGGGCCACACAACATGGGTGAATGTAAAACATTTGAACACATGCCAGTATATTTCAATGTTTACCCCAATGTAGTCTCAGTTAGGCTTAGTTTTTGAGAGACATGACATTTTCATGCATATAAAGTTCATCTCTTACTCTCTTCCCACTATTACCATCCTCATTCAGATTCTCACCTCTTTTCATCTATAACAGCTACTTCAAAATCCTAACTGATTTCTTGGCAAGTCTTTTCTTACCATCACTGCCAATATACTCCATCTTGTGCATAAACCAACCAAACTTACCTGCCTAAAATACCCCCCTGCTGATGCCATTCCTGCTCAAATAAAAATGTCAGCTTGACTTTCAAGTCCCTGAATCAAAAGACCAGTCCTACCTTATCTCTTCAGCAGGAACCCACATTATATTTCACTTCCATATTCTCCATGATGCCAAGCTTATCTGTTCCAGTGGTTCTACACTGCGGCTTCAGATAGGAATCACATGGGAAGGTTAACAATGATGACCAAAAAACCCCAAAATATACAAACAGCAACAATAGAGAAAACAGTGCCCATGCCTCATCCTCCCTCACTGACCAACATGGCCTTCCTGCAAGATCTGTAGATTCCTTTATTAGCACCTCTCTTTAGGATTAAGCCAAAACAATATTTCACAGAAGATGTAACAGTCTTCACAGTTTACCAAGGAAGGCAGCTCCTGGTTAGCTGTCTCCTTCACCCCTCTCCCATTTGTACAGAATCGATTTTTCTTTTGCTTTGGCAGGTTAGCTACCTATTTCCTTCAACACAAGAAACCCTAAGAGATCTTGAGAGGATGAGATATGGAACAGCAAGTTTCTTGGAAGACACTCCTAAGGGTATCAAGAAGCAAAAATGAAGTCTAGTGGTGAGGCCATTTGGAGGTGCTAATTCATATTTTGGGGCAAAAAAGTTATCAGAAAGACTCCTAGGGACAAAGGAAAAGGGAAAAGAAGAGACAATATTCAAATCCAACCACCTGTGTGATTCTCCAGAGTGACTCTTGCAGCAGAAATCTGGAAATGATCTTTATGAAATCAGATATTTATTCTTGTGCCCAGCTCTTTGCTGGCCTCGTAGAGTTACAAGAAGCTCAGAATCAGATATATGCACTTCATACATATATATTACACACATACACATATCTTTTCTTCTTTGTGGCCAACAGCTCTTACAAATATCTTTCTCATCTCAGCTGCACCTTTACCATTCCTTAGGATAGGCTACTCCAATCCCTACTTTGGAATGGTTAATGGCACACATCTACACAGGAAGACTGCAAAGTAATTCCCCAAGAATGGATGAGGGAAGGGACAGAGAGAGAAATCAGCAACCAGTGACTGAGGCATGAAATAACTGAGGGAGTAATGTGGAGAGAGATGAATTAAAATCTGTCAAATCTGAATCCCTAGCCTTCTTCTAGGTAACACTGTTTCTCATCCAGATCTGCAGTTTATTCAGCATCAGGACTGATGATGGTGAAAGAATGAACCTTACTCATGGAGTCCAAGTGAAACAAAAGGGTATGGAGGCTTCTGCTTCATTTCAGCAGGAGTCTTTGTTTTCTTTGCCAGAGGTCCCCTGGTTCTCTTTGCTTGTGAACTCTTCCTTTTAGCATTTGGTATAAAATAGCTCTTTCAACCTAGCTCCTGGGGTTCTGGGATATCTTAGTTGGCTTTTTGGTTTTCCTCAGAGAAGAAAAAGTCCCAAACTGGCCTGGAGCCACAGGGATTCAGCATCGTCTCTCCAGGAGTAAGCCTACACAAATATGTTAGCATGAGCTGCTGACTTCATTCTCTCTCTTAAAACTTGGGAATTTAATTTGTAAAGACAAGTTGTCCATTGGACTTTTCTTAGATAGCAAAGCCATTTCTGCTTAAGGTGCTGTTAAATTCCAATTCTCTTAGATTTCCTTTGTTTTAAAACATGGTACCTAACAAGAAGTACTTCTGAGTCCTCTTTTGCTTAGTATTGCTAGATACTACAGGAGAGACAAAAGCAGGTCTTGTGCCATCAGTACATAATATCAGAACATGAGGGTGAATTAGAAGCTGAACTGTGAGCTAAAGACTCTAAGTGTACAGGGATTTGGAAAAGACAGAGATCGTTTTAGGTTTCAGTTGTCTGGGAAGGCTTTCTTGGGGCCTCCAATCTCATCCTAATGTTAAAGGGGCAAGAGTGACTTACCAAATTCTAGCTAATAGCAAAGAGGGTGTATTCATCTGAAGCAGCATCCCTTCTGTGCCCCATGAGCCCTCAAGGGCTAAAAGGGATGAGAGCAACAAGGTTCTCATGCACCATAGTTTGTAGTTCTAGATGAGAGATTTTTCAAGAGATTGTAGATGTGCCTGTGATATTGGTGTCCTTCACCCTTGAAGTGGCTAGAGCTCCCTGACATCATGTTGCTCTCTTGTCCATTTATCCCAGTGGGTCATATATATTATCTATGTTTGGTATGAGACGGAAACTTTTGGGAAGCAGTATTCTGGATGTGTATCTCTTTTTGGAGAGCATTGGTAGTACACGGTCACAGTGATTTGTTTTCATGTCCATAGTCCCAGGCATACTGTAGGCTCTGTGAAGGTCAAGGCTGTGTCTGCCTCATTTGCTGTTATATCTCCATTGCCTCCCACTATGCCTGGCATGTAGTATGTGCTCAGAGACTGTTTGATGAATGAATGAATGGTTGAATAAAAGGCAGTCTTCCTTGAGCTCTCTAAGGTTAAGTTAAATGCCCCTCCTCTGGTTCCAACAGCACCATATGCTTATTGTTAATGATGAAATACAAAATACAACTAACATTATTGAATATTTAATATGTTCCAGGCACAATGCTAAATGCTTTACAAGCATTTATCTTTTTCAAGCCTTGCCACAGAACCCTATGGTAAACACTTTTTATTATGATCCCCATTTTACAGATGAGGATACTTGAGCACAGAGAAGGTAACACAGCAGGTTCATCTGAGACTGGAGCTGCTGCTCATAAGCACTACTATTTACCTCTAATGGGGCCTTTACTACTCCTTGTTGTAATGTCTGGGTAGCTGTCTGCCCTCCCCTCCCCAAGAATGTTAACAACCAGAGATCACATCTCATCTGCATCCCCAGTGCCTAATACAGAGCCTGGCACAGAGGCGTGCAATAAACATTTCACTGGAAAACATCTTGAATGAAGACAAATGAAAACCCCAGGTGTCCACCAGATGGTGCTGTTGGAGTCCAAGAAAAAAGTGCCCTCCGGGACTCTTCCTTTCCCTCTCCTTTCCCACAGAATACCAAAACAATCCACATTGTTTTCTTTTCTTTTGCAGATAAAACTGAGTGGGTGGGAGAAACATTTTCAAGATGTTTAGGCAGTAATTAACACAAGTTTGGCAATTTAATATGTGACCTTATGGCTTGGCCATAAAGGGAAGGTTGACTTTACTTGAACCTTTCAGATTCATGCACTTTCAAAGATCTCAAAGTAGTTGTCAGGCCCTTGTCACCAATAAAATGCTATAAACAAAATCTGAATTGCCCAAAGCATTGAAGGACGCCAAGAAGCAGAGCAGAAAGGTTTCCTGGCTGGAAGGCAGGAGACTTGGATTTGGATGGCTCTGCCATTAACCGGTGGGTGACTTCAAGCAAGTCCTTTTTCCTCTCTGGACCTCAGCATCCCCAGCTATAAAATAAGGTAGTTAGGTGAGCCTTCCAGCTCAGAGACAATATTTTTCCTGTTAGCCTGTCTACAAAGGACATTATAAAGCGCATTATAGCATGGCAGTAACAAAGATCATGGTCTCTGGTTCAAGCCTACTAGCTATATGACATTTGGCAAGTTTCTTAACCTCTCTGGGCCTCAGTTTGCTCAACTGTAAAATTGGAATGATATTGTTCCTATTTCCCAGGGTTTTTGTATAGATTAAGTGAGATAATGCATATAAATGCTTAACACAGTGCTTGACATATACGCTTTCAGGAAAAGCTGTTATTATATACAGCTGGCTGTCACATTTTAGCAACTTTCAAGAGTTTGGTTGTACATTTAGCAACCAGTAAAATGGGGAGGGGCTTTGAGTAATAAACCACAAATAGTCAGGCTTGGGTCTTTCATAAGTACAAGGGTAAATGCATCTCATGGGTGCAATACAAGGCTAACTATGTGATTGAAGCAGAGAGCTGTGAAAGTAACCGGAAACAATTAGAATCCTCATGCGTTGCTGGTGGGAGTGTAAAATGATACATCCACTTTGGAAAAAGGTCTGGCAGTTTTTTACAAAACTAATCTCCCCTATGACCCAGCATTTCCACTCCTAGGTATTTATCCAAGAAAAAATGAAAACAAAATTCACACAAAGATCTGTATGAGAACATTCATAACAGCTTTAATTATGATAGGCAGAAACTGGAAACAGTCCAAGCATATACCAATAAAAGAATGCATAAACAAACTGTGGCGCAGTCATACAATAGAGTACTACTCAGTGACAAAAAGGAACAAATTACTGATACATACAAGGTCAAGGATGTTTCTTGAAAACATTATGCTGAGTAAACAAGTCTTATACAAAAGCAGTCAAGCTATACGATTCCCATTTATATGAAATTCAGTAACAGGCAGGAAAAAATCAGAACACCGGTTGCTTCTAGGGATGGGGGAGGGGATTGTGTGGGAAGAAGCATAAGGAAATGTTTCTGGAGCAGTGGTACTGTTCTTCATCTTAATATGGGTTTGAGTAACACAAAATACATTTGTTAAAACACAGCAATACACAATTAAGGTTTGTGTATTTCATTGCATGTAAATTGTACCTTGAAAGAAAAAGAATAATAAGCAAATATTGAATTCTAGTTAATGGTAGGCATGCTGAAAGTGCTTGGGAGTGACATATACTGGTTTCTGCAACTTAATTTGAAATAACTTCAAAATTTTAAAAAAGAGAATGGATAGATAAATGGATAGAGGGATAGACAGGTGAACATACATGTGATAAAACCACATATAGTAATACAGTAAATAGTAATATATTATTTTACTATAATATTTTAATATAGTAATAGTAAAATATTAATGGTAGAATCTAGGTGGTCAGTAACAAGGTATATATGGTAAAATTCCTTCAACTATGCTGCATATTTGAAATTTTTCATACTAAAATTTTGGAGGGAAAATGTAACCACAAAATTCCACATCCTGCACAGAGTGAATATTTTTTCTGTATTCAAACTTGGTAGCCTTCAGTGGAGGAAAGCAGACTTCAGACACAAGTAAATATTTCCTGAGCACCTACTACATGCCAGACTAGGTGAGTGATTTGAAGAGGAAGAACACAACACCTGCCCTCAAAATGGCTGTAGGGGCCATAGGACAAGTTCATCACATCACACATCACTGTTTCCTACACTGTGGGGTTGCTACAGACAGTGAGATTTCGTCTAATCGAGAAAGTGTCTGGCATCAAAGACATGTTGGGTAGTTATTGTTGCAAATATGGTTAGAAGGTGTTCCGGCTTGCTAATGCTGCCGTTGTGCAAAATACCAGAAATGGATTGACCTTTATAAAGGGGGTTTATTTGGTTACAAAGTTATAGTCTTAAGGTCACAAAGTATCCAAAGTAAGGCATCAATAGTAGGGTACCTTCACTGAAAGATGGCCATTGGCATCCAGAAAACCTCTGTTAGCTTGGAAGGCATGTGGCTGGTGTCTGCTTGCTCCCAGGTTGTGTTTCAAAATGGCATTCTCCAAAACGTTGCTCTTGGGGCATTCTGTCCTCTCTTAGCGGCAGCTCCTCTTCAAAATGTCACTCTCAGTTGTTCTGAGGTCCTTCTGTCTGTGAACTCCTTTATACACGTCACTGATCCAATTAACACCCACTCCGAATGTGCGGGGTAACACCTCCATGGAAATTATCCGACAAACATTTCACTCAGTTGATTGAGTCACATTTCCATGGAAACACTCAATCAAAGGATTCCAATGTAATCAACACTAATACATCTGCCCTCACAAGATGGCATTAAAGAATATGGCTTTTGGAGGGACATAATATATCCAAACTAGCACAGAAGGCATCTTTGAGCCAGAGCACAAAGAGTCTTGAAGGCCACACTATGGTACTCATTTGACAGTCTGGTGGGACCTGTTCAAGAATTTTGAGTCAAGGAGATACATCCTTAGGAAATTGCTAGGAGAAAAAGGCACCTGCAGTAGATGTTGCTTTAGGGGGGTTCCAGGCAAGGGAGGTTTTCATGCACCTGCAATGGGGACAGGATGCAGGTAGGAACATCCACAGGGTGGAGGAGAGGCTCAAGCATGACCCAGGGACAGCTCTGAAGCCCAAGTAGATGAAGTCTTGGTTTGATCTACTGGACAACAGAAGGCTGTTTAGTCTGTGCTACTCTCCTATGTCTTTGCTCGGTGATGTTGTGGCTCTGTAAGAGGCCATACTGGTTGTTGACGGCCAGGATCTTTTATGATTGTTCATTACTCCATTCTGATTGAACAGTACCCAAGTACTACTGATATTATATAGTTTTAATATCACCTCTACCCATCATATAGGGTTGTTGTAAGGTTAATGATGATAATGTATATAATGTGCCTGGCACATGCTAGTCACTTGATAAATGAGACTGGAAACTGTACTTGATGGTCTAGTATGTGGCTTGGATGTAAGGTGCCTTCATCCCAAGCCCACCACAAGCCAAGAATTCTCTAAGGAAGGCATTTGAGGCCCCTGACATCCACTCCAATCCACAAATATCTTGGTCTTTATCAACCCTACTTCCCCCAAATACTGCACATATCCCAATGGAACAACTGAGAAGCCCCAGTTGGACCTGGGAACTGTCCCATTTATTCTCCTTCCTCTTTTGAGAATGGATCTACTGTATTGGCTAGTGGAAGGCCACACCTTCAAGCCGGCACTGCTAGGAACAGGTAAAGTGGGTTGCAAGACAGGAGAAGACTGAGCTCAGACCACTGGAGTCTTCCTTCTTCAAACAAAGCTGTGGAGTCCAGTGCTTACAGCTTGAATCCAGAGTCAAAATTCTCCCCAAACCAGTAACCTGGCTGGCCTTCCTGTCCTCTGCTCATTCTGCTCCAGATTCTGGTACTCCATGCCTTCCCTCAGTTCATGGAGAAGTGGCTGTGAGAGTTACAAAGGCACAGACTGTGTCTTGTTCAATAATGTGTCTCTAGGACCCAGCACCAAAGTTGACCTGCAATAAATATTTCTTGAATGAATGAATGAATGAATGACTCTTTCTCAGTCTGTAGTTGGTGCTTCACGAAGCCTTGTTTCTTCCTGTCCCTCAGAGCCCAGTGTGGCTTTGCCAGCCTCCTGGATTCCAGTGGGCCCATCCTTTGGCACCTGGCCAAATTCAGCTGAGTTCAATTCAACCAACTTCCATGGAGCTGCACTATTTGGCAGGAAGCATTCACAGTCTCAAGGAACGGCAAAAGCATTTCCTAGCCCATGGCGCCTCCATTGTACCTTTTAAGCAACCTTGGCATGCAACAGAACCTTTTCCAAGGCTTTTTGAAACTCTAAATACATGATTATAAATTGCTTCCCTTTGTCAACATACTGAATTACTACCCAGGAAGTAAGTGAGTTCTTGATGATGAATAAACAGATGATTATTTGACAGGTATGGGGCAGGTGTGGAAGGGGGGGTGGGTAGAAGGGGGGGGAGAAATGAGACCCAATCCCTGTCTGACAGATTTGAGTTTCATTAAGCGCGTTGGGGAAAGTGTCTGGCATCTCAGCCATTCAGGGCTTGCCTGGGGCTGGGATTTTAAAGGATTTCCGGCAGCCTTTGATGAAAAGAAACCCAGACCCCCTCACACTATCCCCTGAAACGCACACCTGTTGTTTTATTTTTTGACCTTTGAGACTTTAAAAATTTTAGGACTACTCCCTATTCTGTCCCCATCCCTTTCTCCACATCTCCCCCTTTCCATGCCAGTCTTCTGTAAATTAGCAATTTGCTTTCTCTCATAATTATTTCTTAACTGGAATTAGAATTAGCCTTGTATGTGTTTTTAAAAACATTACTGCTACTAGAAAAAAACCTAGAAATAACTGAAATCTTACAATAAGGGCTAGTTTAAGTAAATTATGGTACAGTGATTCATTGAAATATTGTATAGACAATGAAATGTTTTTGTAGAAAAAGTTATTAACATGGGAAATAATCACAATATGTTGTTAAGTGAAAAAGATAAGCTACAAAGCAATCAATGTGTGTGTTTGTGCATGCATCCACACTATTGTTTTCCCTTGGTGCATATCTGTGTTTGCCCAGTTGTCCACACTGAACACTGCAATCCGAGTTGGGATAGTGCTAGGAGGAGATGGTGATGCATTGCGAAGAATCTGAGAGCACAAACTGGTATCAGTCAAGGCTGCCTCAAGCCGGTGAACTTTGCAAAGACCAAAGGCACAAATATTGGAAAGGAACTCCAGGAATATGCTGTTTTTCAAGTGCAAAGGTGAGAAGGCAGTGTCTATATTGGTGGTGAGGACTTTAGGCCCATCCCAGAAGATTGGACTCCTTTAAAGAAACAATGGGAAGCAACTCTGGGTTTCTGAATATAGGGATGAATTAATGGAAGTGGTGTTGGAAGAGAATTATTCTAGCCATAGCATAGTGGATTGAGTTGTAGGAAGGGAGATCTGCCAGGAGCCTCTCAGTTTGCATGCTTGACCTGGGGTAATGAGAGCTTGGATTAGGCTTATGGCAGTAAAGCCAGAAAGCAAGGAACAGATATATCTAAGAGATGCTGCTAAGAAAGAATCAGAGACGGAGATTCAAATTTGACCAAATATATGCCAGGTGATGGCTGAAGCTATGTAAAGAGACACCCATTTCCAAGGAAATGGGTATTGAGAAGAATAGCTGAGGAGTGAGTCTTCAGGGATTCCAACAGTTAATGGGAGGAGGAAAGAAGAAAAGCCAGCAAAGGAGACAGAGAATGATGGGTCAGAGAGATAAGAAGAGAAACTTGAGAAAGCAATGCCTTGAGAGCCAAGGGCAGGACAGCCACAGGAAGGAGAGGGTGGTTGATGGTATCAAATTCATCCTTGAGATCAAAGATGCAAATTGAGCAGAAGCCCTTGAATTTGGCCAAGAGGTCACTGTTGAACTTAGAGAGAGGTGTTTTGACAGAGGTAACTGTTGAACTTAGAGAGAGTGTTTTTGACAGAAAGTGCTGGATTCTAGAAGGTTCCAGGGAGGAAGAAGTGTGGAAATGGAGGCAACACATGGATACTACCCATGTGATAGGAGTAATGTATTAGGATTAAGAACAAGGTCTAACCTCTATGATTCTAGTCCTGCTACTTAATCACTCTGAACCTCAGTTTCAGCTTCTGAAACAGGGATAATCCTACTAAGCTCATAAGGCTGTTGGAAAGTACAATAAAAGTTTAAATGATTGTTTCTATGCTATATTGAAGGGGCTTCTTCCTCTATGCTCATCCCAACAAACTAGGTATTTCTGGGAATGTTTAAACAGATCAGAGTAGTCTTTTATCTCACAGTCATGTCGCTAGGTTGGTACCGCTTTGAAAATTCCCTAGCTGGGTCCTCTGGCATTAATGACTCCAAGCACTTTAACAACTCTTCCCTGAGCTCCTCTGAAGTGAGAACACTGAAGCAAGGTAGTAAGGGTCATGTAGCCTGTTTCTGAGGCCAATGTAGAGGCTTTTTCAGACTTTGGACCTGGTTAGGTGCCAACCTCATCCCAACACACAAGAAGGCTGCAGCCCCTGAGTGGATGGTGAGTGGGAGGATGGCTGGGGCAGAGGCACCAGAAAAACCTTTGTTTTTACCCACAGCACCTGCATATTGAATTGCAGGCAGCTTGATTTTAAGGTGTGCATGAGTGCATATATTCTTTCTCTCTTTCAACTATATACAAACAGACCTAGCCAGCACCATCTCATATTTTTTGTACCTCACTATCTACAGGTCAACCCTTTGAACCCTTTTCCTTTATGAAGCCCAGTCTGTTTCCATACTCTGGACTCATCTTTGTTTTAGTGCCTGTTTTCGCCTGAAAAGAAGACAACCTTATGAGAAAAAAATGGCTGCCCTGCAATCCTAGACCTGTTACTGAGTCCTGAAGAAGGATATAGCTGTGTGCTGGCCTAAGCGGGGGTGTGGTGAAGGAAGGGTGAGCATATTCTCTAGAACTGGCACTTTCAGACCCCAAGACATCTAGAGAACACAGCCAAAGGGCCTTTTTAATGGCCCTGCTCCTCTTAATGGAGGAATTTGACTCCACTTCTGGAAAATGGCTTACCCAAGGGAAACAGGGCCACATCCTGGATTGAACTCTTACATGACAGGATGTGTGGGCCCTTCTAAATCTGTGATAGGAGATCAGAGCAGGGGTATTTCCAAGGAGGGTGGTAGAGTATCAGAAACCTTTTCAGAAGACCTGGGAGTCCTTTGTCCTGTGGTCTTCTAGCAAGTACCTGACCACTGAGTCACCAAATTTGGCCTGAGTATCTTCTGAATAAGATGCTCCCCTTGGGCTGGGCGAAGGAATGAGGGTTAGAAAGATGTGACAGGCCAAGTTCCTGTCTATGGCCATAAGATTTGGACAAAGGGTCTTGGCTGCCATGTTACAGGAAAACAGAGAAAAGGCTTCTACAGTCTCGCTCAAGGGCCCCCGGGCAGGGCCTGCCTTAGGGGGCCAGATGCTGTATTTGGGCCAAAGCTGGGCCTGCAGGGCAGGTGGCCAGAGCTTGGAAGGAATTGTCTTCCGCAGCCCGGGGTCCAGGCTTGGCCCCAGCAAGTCGCCCTGCCAGCCTCTGCTGCCTGGGGCCTCGCGCATTCCGAGCCCCCGCCCCCTCCTCCTCCTCCTCCCTCCCCGTGGCTTCGCCCCCTCTCTTGTCCCCTCCTCCTCCCCCCACCAGCTGGCCCCTTTCCCCGGAGCGGCGAGGTAGCCGGAGCCTGGGAAGAGGCCGGACGCGGGCGGGAGGGGGCGTGGTGGGGACAGGGAGGTGGGGCGCGGGTGAGGGGATAAGGAGTCCTTGGTGGGCGGCGCCCCCAGACTCTGTGCCGCCCGCCCAAGAGCTGGGTGCTGCTGTCGCCGCCGCCGTCGCCGCGCCCCGCACCCGGCACCCAGCTCGCTCACTCCGCTCGCTTCCCGTCGCCCACGGGGAAAAGGTCAGCAGCGTCCTGGAGTCGTCGTGTCATTCCCCGACAGCCATGAACTGCAGCGAGAGCCAGCGGCTGTAAACCCTCCTGAGCCGCTTGCTGCTCGAGCTGCACCACCGGGGTAACGCCAGCGGCCTGGGCCAGGGCCCGAGCATGGGCAATGGGTGTTCGTGCCTGACCCCTTCGTGGGCCGCGAGGTGACCAGCGCCAAGGGGCGACGATGCCTATCTCTACATCCTGCTCATCATGATCTTTTACGCCTGCCTGGCCGGAGGCCTCATCCTGGCCTACACCCGCTCCCGCAAGCTCGTCGAGGCCAAGGACGAGCCTTCCCAGGTCTGCGCCGAGCACGAGTGGGCCCCGGGAAGTGCTCCGGCCGCCCCCGACGCCGAGACTGCCGCTGGCTCACCGGCTGACGGCCGCCGCCTGCTTGCCACCGGGGGCTCCCTGCCCTCGCCCAGGGCGCCGAGGGGCTCTAGAACCACAGCCCCAACTTGCTCGTGCCTGCCTCATCTAGCTTATCCCAGGGCGTGAGTCCCGCACTTTCCTCCCCTTTCCAGGTTTGCCTCACCTGAGGCCCAGGCAATGAATGATGAGAGGCCAGGAGACCTTGTCTGGAAGGCCCTGGAAGGCCCTGGAAGGAGAGGCACCACCCTACCCACTCCCGACCATTTTCTCCCTCCTCTCCCTACAAGCCTCCACCCCCCCCCCCTCACACGAAACTGCCTCTGCTCTCTTGTCTTCAGACAACCCTGACACCATGCTCCAGCCTTCTGGGAACTGAATCCAGCAAATCCAACAGCTGGCATTGAATGAAGCAATGAAGTCTATCAAACTCTGGGCCGTCCAACTGGCCGCCGGGGACTGCTCACTCTGCAGAACCAACAGGCTTGCTATCACTGCCAGACCAGCCGCAGCAGTTCCAGCTTCCTGTTGCCTTAGGGACAGAAACAAAGAAAATGAAGAGATCTCAGGCATCTTTTCCCTTCCTCCCTCTTTCAGCAGCGAGCTAGCAGGACACTGGGACCCGTCTGTGGCAGAGAATGGACTTAATAGGACTGAAGGGGGAGGGGAGCTTAAAAGGGAGGGAACACCTATGATCCCAAATGTATGGTTTTCCTGCATCCCCAGTTGTCACCCCAAAGGTAACTTGCCTGATTTTTTTAGTAGCTTTGCCATCTTCTGCTCTCAGTAGCCATTACTGGGTGTATCACCCCAATACCTCCATATGCCTCTTCTATATTGATTCAGTTGTTATTGTAGCTGTCTACTTCTCAATGGATCATGAGGCTCAGACATTCCCTGCTCTGTAATCCTGGGGAATATCAGAGGCAGATAATAAATGTTGTTGAAACAATAACTTAAGACTCTTCTCTTAAATATCCCAGCCTTGAGACCAAGTACCATCCACAGAAGAAATCTTACTTGCTTTTGGAAATGATGTTTTGGATTTGGGGATGGGTTGTTGTTATATCTATACCTACACAACTCTACCTACATATCCAGTTCCAATATAATAGGTATGGTTGTGGGGGGAGAAAAGGTTTATATGGCCAAATAGGTTGTTTCTTAAAGTGTTTCCAAAGTTAAACCTGCTTTATTACTTCCCCTCACCTTTTTCCCCCTTAATTTGAAAGCACTTGCAAATATCACAATACTAATAAGGATTTCCCACTTTCCTTTTGCAATTTTTCTGCATGCACTTATAGAAAAAGCTCATACCAATCACAATTAGCTACCATCAAAGCTAATTTTTGTTAGTCACTTTTGTAACTCTCTCAAAGAAGTGGCTCATTAAAGGTTAAAAAAAATCATCAAATAGTGTATATTCTAAATCAGAGAGAAGAATGCTTGTACTAGGAAATCCCCAACCAATGAGGGGTAAAAATTAGAGGTGTGGGTTCACTGATTTATTTTCCCCATCTCAAGAGGGCTGTCAGAAACTTGCCTGCTTAGGGCTGAAATGCTCATATCTGATGATGACTGTTTGGGCTTCATCAAACACATAAAATCACCTCTTAGCACTACAGCCAATTTGCCTAAATACAGCTGGGTTCACAGT
Organism: Choloepus didactylus; assembly: GCF_015220235.1. Lineage (NCBI taxonomy): Eukaryota > Metazoa > Chordata > Mammalia > Pilosa > Megalonychidae > Choloepus > Choloepus didactylus. The sequence goes on along the minus strand of NC_051335.1, from coordinate 15,711 downwards.
AATCACAGAGCAAAGATATTCTGGATCACTTAAATACATGGATAATACAGAAATCTCATTCAAGGCATTTGTTTTGACCTTCCAGCCTATCTGGAGCTATCAAGTTAAATGAACTTACTGCCATTTCTATGCTTCTCTCCTTGAAGATGTACTGACCTTACTCCATTGGCCCCTCTCCCAGTCCTGAGGTTGCCCCCTCTCCTGGAAGGTAGAAGCCAGGGATTGGGCAGCAGTCCAAGGCAGTGAAGGAAAAGAGAGGGGATGATGTGAGAGCCATTTCAGTCAGGCAGGGAGGCCTGAGGGGGATGTGGCGGGAGGGCACAGATGTACGGCCATGCCAGGAGCATGTGGGGGCTCAGTCCTGAGCCCTGTATTTCAAATGCAATAATGTCCCTTATTTATCTGGCATAGCTGGATACACAAGATTGTTTCCTTAACAAAAACATAATCACTACTTTAAGTATTGAAATTTCATAAACATATTGTAACATTGTTTTCATAGACATCTTTTAAAAATATATTGCCAAAAAGAAAGGAATCTGGAGCAACTGAGACAATACCTGTAATAAAAAAGCATGTTGCTTTTTTTTAAAATGTTTTAAAAACATTTAAACATTTTTTTTTAGGATGACTTAGGCTACCCATTAAAACATTCAGCGAGAGTAGTTACAGAACTCTCCCAGGAAGAAATGTGAAGTGGCTTTGAGAGAGCTATTTGCTTTACTGTCCCTTAGCTTTTTTCAAACAATTTCAGGGTTGTGACTGTGTCCCAGATAATGAAGTTTCCCAGAAGTCTGGACACTCAACTCTTTACCAGCCAGTAGTGGTGTCAGAAATATTGAAATGACCAAATTGTGGTCAGCAAAAGAGAGAGACGGAGAACAATCGGGTGCTTGGCCAACCCCCATAATGTATCCCTGAATAGCAAGATCTGACTACAAATTGAGAAAATGATAGCCTTGTCTTTAATGTAATTTCAAAGACATAAAACATTCTAATAAATTAGGGATTCTTTTTTCAACTCCACAGCAATCTTATTTCTCCCCTCGATGTAAGCAGCTCCTATTTCAGTTCAGGTTTTTGATCTTTGCTCCACAATAAAATGAAGCAGAAGACCCATGCTTCCTCACTCATAACTTGAGGTTTCGACAAAGTGGGACTAGGAGATGGTTTGAGTTTGAATGCCTGGAAGTGCTCATCAACATTACAAAAAATAAATGGAAGCTCTTCTTCCCTTAAAGACCTAATTCTTTGTTGCTGATTTTACTATTCTAGAGGGATATAAATGAGGTTTTCATTTGTTTGTACTTAACCATCTTCTCCTTTTCGATTTGCAATTGCTTTTAAACCCAGAGATCTGCACATGATTTGTATCAACAAATTAAAAAGGGGACTGGGCTGCTTTCCAAACAATCTTGCCTAAGGAGGTAAAGCAAATGCACCCTGGTGTGGTGGAGGAGAGCAAGGGAAACAGAAATCAGGAGAACATGGGGTTCAAGTCCTGGCTTTGCCAGTAACGAGCTTTGGTTCTCAGGATGAGCTGCTTAACCTCTCTGGGCCCTATTCTCCAAAGCTGTGGGGATTTGAGGATCAAGTGAGATATGTGGGGAGGACAAGGAGAAGTACAGCACATGCACTATAGAATTATAAAGTGTTAGGTTTACATTGTCCTTCCTTGGGGAAAGTGTCCTTGGGCATTTGAGGAAGTGAGAGAGAAAATTCTCCACTATGTATAGTTGGCCTTTATTGCTCAAAGAAGGGGGTTGGCAGGCACTTGGCTACTAACTCCCAGATTTCTGAGCCGGCCTCCCCCATTCTCAGAATCTTGGGGTAACTAGAAAACTCGCGCATAACTCTCTCACCATCCTACTCTACTTCCCTTTACCTGAAGGCCCACAGTGTCTTTTTATGTCAGAGAAAAAAAGCAGGCAGCTAAAAACTTCACATTACAAGCTGTAGGATTAATCATTGCTTGAGAATGACTCCCCTTCCAGGGATATCGCATTTTATCACAGATCACTGAAGGCAATGTAGGGTAAGACTCAAGGAAAGACTCCAATTGTGGATGTCAGTAGAATCTGGAGGGAAGGAGACGTTTTGAAATGTTTATGCATGGTAAAGGAGGGTTCCCCTGTGGGTGTGTACTTCCCACAACTTTCTAAAGTCACATTCTACTCAGTGCCAGATGCTCTTGGAACCCTGGGAGGATGAGGGTAGCCAGTGAATGACTGGGTTTCAGTAAAAAAATATGCAGAATTCCCAATCTCCCTGCCCAAAGGGATGTGCATTCATGAAACATCTCAGGGACAGGGGGGCCTTTCCTTCACTCTTTTTTAGGCTCTCAGTTTGATTTAGTAGGATTTGCTGCTGTAGCAGTATCGGCCAGAGAAAGAATGGAGACTCCTTCTTCTCGCTGGGTTATCTGCCATACCCCACTTTTCTCGGGCACCATAGTCAAGACCAGCCCTTGGCCAAATTGTGGGATTGGTATTTATCTAATTCTTCCCTTCCTGTTCCAAGCTTCCCTCTGCTACCTCTCACCCCAAAATTATCCCTTCCCTCCTGCCAGAATCTAATGATCATATTCATTCACATCTAATCTACTACTCATCCAGATTGTGATCCAAAGAAATGCAAATTTTATGGTGGACTTTCAAGGAAAGAAGTATGAAGAGGAGCTTGTCCTAGGACCCTCAAGTCTGATATGAGTAAGGCTTGTTCCTCAAGCCTTCTATGACTTTTTCTTTATCGCCACTACCTCTTAGGGTGTTTGGAAGACTACAACCCTCAGCCAGCTAGGTGGGCACCTGCATTTCCTAGGGTGGAGGTAGGGTTGGGAGTAATTAGAGCAGATTGAAAGGGAGATCAGCCCTTGTCCCACTCCCCAATTAGCTCTCTGCCCATTGGAAGGCTACCTTAACAAACAAGACTCAGGAGATCAATGGCTGAAGTCAGTGCAGGAAAAAATACTAGAATGCACCTCCCTGAAGACTGTAAGGATGGAATTCTCATCATTTTACTGCCATCTCCCTGAAAGTCTGTACTAAACCAAGCCATGCTTGGAAGTGACAGCTCCCAAGTCAGCTGGGGTTCGACTCCATTCCAGGGCCCAAGTAACTGGCACCATCCCTCAGAAGTTTGGGATTACAGTGTAGCAAGTCTAGGGGCTGGTCAGCTCAAGAATCCCCACATTTTGACTTTCTCCATTACCCACTAAAGCAAAATAGTGTAGTACATAAGGGCATGGGCTCTAAAAGCCCTACTGCTTTGGGTCCAAATCTATGGTCTGCTTTTCACTAGCTGGGGTGACATCAGGAAATTTAGTTAACCTTCTCCAAGCCTCCTTTCCACATCTGTAAAATGGAAGTAATAACAGTATCTTCCTCCCAGCGTTGTTGAAAAGATAGAATGGTAAACTCATGCCTGGCTTAGTATAAGGGTTCAGTAATGGGAGCTATCATTCTGTGCCTCCCCCTCATCTTGACTGCTAATCCCTGCTAGTCCTCAAATAAGTGGTCTACACTCTGGCCCCACTTCCTCACCCAATAATCTCTCCTCAATCCATTGCAGTAGGGTTGTCACCACCACAGTGCCAGTGAAACTGCTTCATCATGGTCACCAATAATCTGCATGTTGCCATATCTAAAACTTGATAGTCAGCCCTCATTTTCTGTGACTATTTAGTAGCATTTAATGCACTTGATCACTCCTTCCTCCCTGGAACTCTTAAACACCTCACTCTCCTTGTTTTCCTCCTTCTTCACCAGCTCTTTTCCTTCTCAGTCTCTTTGGCTGGTTCCTCCTTACCTTCTCACCTCCTCAAATTCTAAATGTTGACCTGCCCAGAGCTCCATCCTGGGACCTCTTCTCTTCTCCATCTACATACTTTCTTGGTGATGTCAACTAGTCCCAACCTGGTAACTACCACATTTACATATAAGTACCATCTTTACAATGATCACTCTCAAATTTATATTTTTATCCCTAAAGTTCCTATTCTGAGTTCCAGACTTGCATAGCTGACTGCCCACTTAACATCTCCACCTTGGTATCTAAACTTGCCTCACAGTTAACATATCCAAAACAGAGTTCTCAAGTACCTCCCCTCGAAATTGGCTATCCTATTTCAGAAAGGAAAAGCAACCTCTGACATCCAGGAACTAGTCTGACACTCACGTCTACGCCTCAGGGATGTTAGAAGCTGGACTGGTGCTCTCAGGTAGGACATGTTATTCTCCTGTTGGACACAAACAATCTTACAGAGCACCAGAATCAGTCAGGGTCCCTCTAAGACCACGATGAAGTGAGAAAAAACAAGACTATTTCACAGTTTTGTCTAAGCAAAGACAAAAACAATGTTGACCATGAAATCCACAAAATACCAAACGTCTCCCTTTCCCAGCTAATGTAAAGGACTACTAATTCTTTAGCAATTATAGCTTTAGTCTCACCACTAAAGTGCCCTCATCCTAGATAAGATTTATTAAGATACTCAAACAATTACTCTTGCTTCCTGACAGCACCCCAATCCAGAGTAAACACTGGTTCCCTTGGACCTTCCCCCAAATCAGAAACATAAGACCCAGTCCAATAATAAGTGCTTTCCAACAGCCTCTTCCTGAGACACCCATGGCTTCCCATGGTGTGGTGTTCTTTCTTGCTACACTGAGGAATAAACCCAACTTGTTAAACTACAGGTGTGTTCCTGGCGGTTTTTGGCAGGAGGGCATCAACATGTTAAATCTCCCCATTTTTGTAAATAGTATCACCACCTACCCAGTTACTTAGGTGAAAACAGGAGTCATTTGAAGACTGTCCTTTTCCTCACCCTCTTGCACCCAATCTAGGAGCCAAGTCCTGTCAATTCCACCTCCAAAAGGAACTCTGCATATAACTACCACTCATGACCACTTCTAGCTCCCTAGTCTATACTCCCCATCATTTCTTACTTGGACACACACAATACTTCCTAACTGCTCTCCTTGCCTTTACTCTTGCCCTCTGCCCACCCTACCCCACATTGAGTTATTTACACAACAGCCAGAGCAATATTAATATTAAAATATTAGAACAGTTCATATCCTTTCTCTACTTAAAGCTCTCGTTTGGATTACCCATGCAGTTAGAATATAATCTCAACTTCTTACCACAGTCTACATGGCCTACATGATCTGACCCTTGCTGACTTCTCTAAACCTTATCTCCTGATGCTGTCCCCTTGCTCACTAACCTCAAGATACACTAGCCTTCTTGTTGTTTCTTGAACACACCAAGCTCATTCCTGTCTCAGAGCCTTTGCATGTTCTGTTTTCTCTGCCTGGAAGTTTCTTCCACAACATCTCCTCATGTAAGATGTCTCCCTTGTCATTTATGTCTTGGCTCAAATGCTGCTTCCCCAGGGGACATCCTTCACCATCCTATCTATAGTTACTACTTTCTCCTTTGCCCCCACCCTCACTGTATTCTCTACCCCATTGTCTTGTTTATTTCCTCTATAGTATGAAATACTGTCTAAAGTTATCATGTTTGTTTATTTATTACAACTTAACTTTCAGTCTCTCCCATGTAGGCTCCCATGAAGGCATGGTTCTTTAGGTCAAAATTTTTAAATGTTTACGTATTTTTATACCTCTTTTGAGGTATAATTGACAAACAATAAACTGCACTTATTTAAAGTGTATAATTTGATGAGTTTTGACATATGTGTACACCCATGAAATCAATCACACCAAATCAAGATAATGAACATACCCATCATCTCCAAAGTTTCCTTGTGATCCTTTGTGTCTCCTTCCTACTGATCCCAGACAACCAATGATCTGCTTTTTGTTGCTATAGATTATTGTATATCTTCTAGAATTTTATGTAAGTGGAATCATGCAATATGTACTTCTTTCACCTAGCATACTGATTTCGAGGTTTGTTGTATGTATCAACAGTTGGTTTCCTTTTATTTCTGAGTAATATTTCATTGTAGGGATATAACATACTTGTTTATCTAATCACCTGTTGAATGACGTATGAATTTTTCCAGTTTTTGGCAATTATGAAGACAGCTTTTAGGAGCATTTGTGTGCAATCTTTTGTGTAGATCTATGTTAAGTGCAGGGATTTTGTGCGTCCATTTCCTTGCAGTTTTCCCATGCCTGAGCACTTGTAAACTATTTATATAATGCAGGAAAATCTGACAAAAAATGAATAAACTTTCTTTTTTAGCATTTTCATTGTTCTTGTGCCCACCTTAGAATTTCTCACCACCTTGCCTTCATCACATTCCTGCCTTTCCAATACACAGCCCTGGGTGACCCCTTGAAGGTGGCTGTTTCCACTCTTGGCTTGTTGGGGAAACCTTGCCCATCATGTTCCCTGCCAACGCATGCTCTTTACCCTAAGCTGGCCTCTCTGGCTGTTCAACAATCCGTTCATTCCTCACTTACTGACTCCCTATCACATTCCCTACAGCAGCTGCTCCAAACTTCCTGCCTTCTTTTCAAGCCCCCAGCACCATCCCTCCCCCTCATTCTCAGGAGATGACTTCACCTCCTTCATTACTGAGAAGATTGAGGCCAACTGACAGGAGCTCCTTCAGCTACAACGTGAGTCATCTCCACACAGCCATCTGAAACACTTTTGGCTCTCAGGCAGATGTGCTCCTTCACCTTGCCAAGGTTAAGTCTCTGCCAGTGTACTTGATCCTAGCCTCAACTTTGATAATATTTATAATATATTTTATTTATAAATATATTTATAAAAATTTATTTATAAAAATATTTATAAATATAATATATTTATAATATAACAGCAGAAAACAAAATTTAGCCCTTGATATGGACCACACACTGGACTAAGCTCTGAGAAAACAACTGTGACTTTTACTGAAAAGTGAGATCATTTACATGTGTAATTTCCCTTTTTAAGGTTAAAAACCCATTAATTTTTTAACAAAAGTATTGCAAATACGTAAATATGAAACATATTACATGTTCTCTCATTTAATTTTCACAGCAAGACTGTGGGGTAATATTTTTTAGCAGAAGAGGAAACAGGATCAGAGAAGTTAAGTAACTAACTTTGGGTCATATAGCTTGTTTAGTAGTGGAGCTATGATTTAAACTAAGATCTAAATCCAGAGCTCTCCCTTTCCTTCTCTCCTCTCCCTTTCCACCCTCTCTTTCTCCCCTGCTCTCTCTTCCTTTCTCTCTCTCTCTTTCTTTCTCCTTGAAGATCAGAGGGTTGTCTTAATCCTACTCCTCAGTTCATGACAAATTATAATCTTTGGCCCAAATATAAGGCAATTATAGGAAAAAGTAAAATGAAGGGAAAGAGAGACACAATAGGTGCAGAAATAAAGCACCTTGCCAAACTAAAGAGTTTGAATTTCATCCCATAGACAATGGTTCCCAAACTTTAGTGAGCATTCCGTGAGGTACTTGTTAGTAGCGCACATTCCCAGGCTTTACTCTTAAACCTGCTGAATCGGTAGCATAAAAAAACAGTAGTGCAGAAGAGAGATGGCAACAGCTTGGATTATGGTGGTGGCAATGGAGGTTGAGAGACACGGACAGATTGGGGACGTTTTAAAGATAGAATTGACAAAGCTATGCAACCAATAGAATATAGGAGTCACGTGAGAGGGAAGAGTCAAGCTCATTAGATTTTGATGGTGTGCTGATTGCGATGGTGGTGTTGCCATTAACAGGGCTGAGTAAATAAAAAGTGGCACTTTGTGAGGGTAAATGAAATAGACATGAAAGCAATTATGGACATGCTGAGTTTCTTAGAGACCCTCAGGGGAAGATGTCAAGCAACCAGTTAGAATGGACCTGAGGTGCTGGTGAAAGTTACGGCCTCACTTGCATGAGGCTTACTTGTCAGGTACTGGTCCAAGAGCTCTATATACAAGATCTCAATTAATTCTCATTTTACATATGAGTAAAAAGAGGCATAGAGTAACTTGCCAAATTACTAGCATGTGACAGAGGAGGTATTGGAACTCAGGCAGACTGACTCTGAAGTCAGTGTGTATAGTCATTTAGGCTATGCTACCTCTCATAGAAGACCATCTCAGCTGCAGTGATAATACATGAGCCTAGGACAGTGAAGGCAAGGCTGAGGACAGAGCCTTACATTTATGGGTGGGGAGGAAAAGGCATAAAGGAATCCATTGAAGATGACAGAGGAGGAAGGATCAGGAAGGTAACAGGCGCATGGGAAAATTGTAGAGGCCAAAGGAGAGGATAGTTTCAAGAAAGAGGAAGTGTCTCATGCTGCAGATGTGTTCCAACTGAAGGCTGAGAAGAGGCCATTTGATTTGCTGTTGACTGTCACTGGTCAGTCAGATGGCTGATTAGTGGAGGGACAGGGAAAGCCAGAGGGAAAGTGTTAAAGAATGCATTGGGGGTAGGAACAGAAGGCAGCTACTGTGGATTGCTCTTTTGAGAATGCTGGAAAGGAATGATGGGGAAAAAGATAATTGATTGAAAAATCTTTGGAAGGAGTCAGCACAGCATCTTGAATTATGCAGACAAATCAGACTTCCTGCTTTGCCACTTACATGCCGAGTGACCTTGGGTAAGTGATTTAACTTCTTGGCACCTCAGTTTCCTCATGATGATACACACCTCAGAGGGTTGTGGAGCAAGATGACACATGTAAAGCGCCTAGCACACTGAAAGAATCAGTACATGACTAGCTATTGTTAATAGTTGCTCAGTAAATGCTAATTAACCTAATTTGGTGATCTTGAGCATCCCGGAAACACAGCCTCCTCAGGGTCTTTGAGATGGCTGGACTGGACTTGCCAACTGCTGCCAATAGGAGCAGTCTCCTTGGGGTCACCTTAGACTGGAGCCAAGTTGTGGCAGTTAAACTCAAACCATAGTAGCTTAAGATAGTTGCCACCCTTCAAATCATTATCTTTCTGTGCAGTATGCATGTACAGCTTGTATAAATTCTGTATGTGGGTGACTCTGGGTCACATTTATAGTTAGGCTCAAGTTTCTATGCTTCTCCATCCCTCCACTGCTCCAGGTGGAACTTGGTCCTCCTCAGAGCACCCCCCACTTTTTTCTGAGAATCCCTCAAAGCGATGTCTCCTATGTGTCTATAAACTAGTCTTTCAGCAGTAGTCACAACTCTCCTCTTTTTCTCCTACTCCAGAACCCATGGTCCACACTTCTGTTGTTGCTAAGGGTGGCCATCTTGAGCATGCTGGTGTCCATGCCTAGGATCTGGCATCATATACCCCTCTGGGGGCCACCAGAGAGCTGAGTTATGTGCAGAGGCAGGACAAACCATCCTTTCTCTAATTCTATTCCACACTGTACCAGCGGAACCCAAAGCTAGGCTTGCTTAAGCCCAGAGTCTCATAAAGTCAATAGTGAATTATTCCATCAGATTCTGGGCCTCAGCTCTCACCCAGAATCTTACAAAATCTCTTGTTTGTTTCTGGCCCTTTTCCTCAACTGGGGGGGCTTAAACTCAGTCCAGTGGGCCAGTGGAGGAAAGGAGTCAGGCCGATTTCCCAAGTCAGTCTCCTCTCTGCTTAGCCAAGACACATTTTTCCCCAAAGCAGCTCGCTGGGCTCAAATGCAGGTCTCCTGTACCACAAAGAGTACTTTCCCCCTTACCTTCAAGGCAGTTTTGTAGCAACTTGACACCACATCCAAAGTCTCTCAGACTCTTTGCCCCGAGGCAGGCGCTTTGTTTTTACAGTTACATAATGAGTCCAGGCAACTAGGAGAAGGACCTAGGGTTGGAAAAGGGTGATTGTGTTTGCTTACATTTCTTAAGAAAGGGAAACTCTTGGGCATGCTTAAGTGCTGATAGGAGAGTCAATAGAGAGGGAGAAGTTGAAGATACAAGAAGGAGAAGGGAGTAATAGCCTGGAGAGGAAGGCAAAAGGTGGGACCCTGCCTGCTTGCATGGCTGATGGATTCGGCATGAAAGAGAAGAGACACCTCTTCCGTTGTGACAGAAGGAAGGAGGGAGAAGATGGGGAACTACCTATTAGACAAGCTAGGAGTGGTGGGGTAAAAAGTTGAGTGTTCCTGTATTTTCTCTTTGAAATGAAAGGGGGGGAGGTGGAAGATGGTGGTCAAATGTTTGGGAAAAGGGAAGAATATTTGAAATTGTTCACTGTGGAGGAGAGTAGAATAGGCTATTTAGGAATTAAAAAAGACTGTGGGGTAGCAGCAAGGGTCCCGTTGAGATTAGTAATCATGACTTGACGTGTGTATTTCTCCAGCAGGCCTAGCGACAGGCATGGAGAACAACATTTTCCCTTCTGTTAAGCGGAAATAACTATTCCTGATCTTCCCTGGTAATGGGAAGATCTTGTATTAGGAGTGAGGAGACTTGGGTTCAAGTCCCAGTTTCATCACCACCTGTGTGACCTTGGAGCAACTAATGGGACCTTTTAAATCCCTTCATCTATCTACTTTGAAGGGGTGTTAACCTTTAAAAGGCAATAGAGAAAGGCGAGAGAGTGTGGCAAAAGCAGCCATATGCAAGGCATGAAAATAGCAAAACAAAAAAATGAAAAACAGCTCTACTTTGAACACTCTGAATGATAAAATGTGGGAAAATTAAAGAAAGGAAACACTTGCAACATATACTACAAAGGGCTTAGTATACAAAAGGCTCCACAAGTAAGAAGAAAGTAGAAAATGGGCAGGGAAATGAATAGGCAATTATCAGGGGAAGAAATACGAAAAGCCAGTAAACACATAAAAGATGTTCAGCCTCACTAATATAGACATTAAAATTATAAATACAATTATTTTCATCTTTCACCTTCCAGATTTACAGATGTTAAAACAAAATTAGTAATAATTAGTATTGGTGATGGTGTGAGGACCCAAGCTTTCTCATACATCATTGGTGGTAGTATAAACTGGCACAGTATTTTTAACCCAGGAATTCCATGTCTAGCAATTTGTTCCACAGATACACTCACACAAGTGCACAAAGTTTATAACAGTAAAGAAACAGACAAAAATCCTTATACAATTCTAAAATTTCCTGCAATAGAAAATGGCTTAACTTATTGCAGAAACATGTGATGGAGTATTATGCAGCCACATTAATAAGAATGCCATGTGAAAATGCCCAAGATAAATGGCTCAATGAAAACAGTGAGTTCAGAACTGTATGAGTATAGTTGTCTTCAATTTTAAAAATATATGCATATTGTGGAAAAATGTGGACAACTATATAACAAACTTAGTGGTTATTCCTGGGTAGGGGGATTATAAGTACATTCCACCCTAAATCTACCGTAATTTTTCTGACATTTCATCATGAACAAATCTTTAATATTCAATAAAGCAGAATTATACAGTGAACAGCCATATTTCCCCTATCTAGATCCTGCCATTAACATTTTACTTTACCTTCTTTATCACATATCTCTCCTAATATCCATCTCTCCACTCATCCCTTCAATCCAACTTATACTTTTATGCATTTCAAGGAAAGTTGCTGACATCAGTAACTTTTCCCAAATACTTCAGCGTGCATGTTATTACCTGCAGTTCAATATTTGTTTACAGTGTTTTTCCTTATGTGATAAAATCTACATGCAATGAATTGCACAGATCTTACAAGAATGGCTCATTGGGTTTTGAGAAATGGAAGCATACCCCTGTGTACCCTATCAAGACATAGAACATTGCCAACACCCCAGAAAGTTCCCTCATGCCCCACCCAGGTCAGTCTCTGCCCAACCCCCTTTCTGTAACTTAAAAAATATTTAAATAAACTTTTAATTTGAAAGTATTTTTAGATTTACAGAAAATGTACAAAGATAGTACAGAGAGTTTCCATACGCCCTGCACCCAGTTTCCCCTACACATAACATCTCACACGACTATGTTATATTTGTTTCAACTAATGAACTTATATTGGCATGTTAATAACTAAAGCCAACACTTTATTCAGATTTCACTAGTTTCCCCCAATGTCCTTTATTCTGTTCCAGGGTCCTGTGCAGGATACCACATTATATTTAGTCACTGTGTCTCCTTAGGCTCCTCTGGGCTGTGAGTTTCTCAGACTTTCCTTGTTTTTGATGACCTGGACAATTTTGAGGAATACTGATCAAGTATTTTATATGATGCCCCTCAATTTGGGGTTGTCTAATGGTTTTCTCATGGTTAGACTGTGGTTCGGTAAATTTTCAATATTTATAATAATCCTGTTTAATGTTTGTAGACAGACTCAATAAAGATATGTTTTCTAAAGACATGGTGGGTGATGGTGATGACAAGTGTGGCAGCTGACATGAGTAGCTAAAGAGAAGCATGTCTACTCTGAGCAACCTGGAGAAAATAAATGAGAATGTGGAAAGCCAGGGTTGCCCTGAGTGGTCCAAGCTGACCATATACAAATCACATGATTGCAATGGCTATAACCTGCTTGAGAAGGGGCTGGGGCAAGGGTAAGAAATGGGGGGAGAAGGCGATTACCCAGTGGGCGACTGAGATCTTTCCATAACATATGTCTCCTAAATCAAGATGCTTTTCTAATCTTAAAGAATTGGCTATTCGGCACCACATCAAGTGAGAATTCCTCACCACCTTCTGTGGAGATAGTGACTTGAAGCTGGGTAGCAAAACCAGTTCTGGGAATGCCCAGGCATGAGCACAGTCTCAGCACTGGTTCTATTTTGGGAACATTTGGACACATTCTGCATCATATTTATACTTCGGCCAAACAAGCGAAGGTTCAAAGAATAATCCTTGCCTTCCCCCCGTACGCCTGGGATTTTCATTTATAGACTGACATATTCTGAGAAGACATTGGGCAGATAGTGACGGTTGGTTAACCATTAT
>NC_051335.1:0-2865 GCF_015220235.1 Choloepus didactylus | reverse complement strand
CTGTATTACAGAAACAGAATGGGTTCAAATACTCCAAATTAATGCCTGGGACTAGTACAAGCCAGGTTAACTGATTAATGCTATTCCGTAAGCCTAGAGATGTGTACTTTCAAAATGTGTTTAAAAAATTGGTTAATGGCTATGATAAACAAAAGGAAATTATTAATTGTCAGTAAGGATGGAGAAACTAGAACCCTCATAGTTGCTGGTGGGGATGTAAATATTTCAGCTGCTATAGAAAACAGTTTGTCAGTTCCTTAATAAGTCATCAGAGAATTACCATACAATCCCACAATACCCCTCCTAGGTATTCAGACCTAGGATTTTGAACAAGTATATGATATACATGTTCAAAGCTGCTCTATGCACAATAGTCAAAAGGTGGAAAGAGCTCAAATATCCACAATGGATGAATGGATAAAACAAATCATGGTATATCCACACAATGGAGTACTGTTCAGCCATAAAAAGAGATGAAGTTCTGATACATGCTACAAGATGATGAACCTCAAAAACACTAGGCTAAATGAAATAAGCCAGATGCAAATGGTCACATGTTGTATGATTCTACTTATAAAAATATCCAGAACGATAAATCCATAGAGACAATGCAGATGGATGGTTGCCAGGCTGGGGGGAGGAGGGAATGGGGGAAAAGTATTTAATGGATATGAAGTTTTACTTTGGCGTTATGGAAAATGTTCTAGAACTAGAAAGACATGTGGTTGCACACCATATGAATGTTCTAAATGCCACAGATTTGTTCACTTTTAAATGGTTAATTTTTTCTTAAGTTTGGCTAATATTCTTCAAACTTGCAAATTTCACTCTTGACACATAATTAAGCACACATTGACTTGATAACATGGGTGGGTTTATTTCTTAAGATTCAAGTGCAAACATGAAAAAGAAGAACAAAGCTTTTCATCAAGATTAACACAAAAATCTAAACAACAATCCCGCAATCATGCATTTTAACAAAAAGTACAAATATGAATACATTCTAATCCTTAACTACATTTGAAATTAAAATATTTCTCTCTAAATCCAAATGCCATGCAATATTTAACCTCTTCTCATATCATTACCTTAGAAACATTTGTCATATGCTAGGAAAATATAAGCAAGGATATTAATCAGTCCCAATGATCAAAGAACATTACTGTCCTTAACTTCTGACTTTTTGAATTATTCATTTGCATTTCAACTCTGAAAAGCCACATAATTATACCTCCATTCTAGAAAAAAATGAATACAAATATCAAGGTGGCAAGAAATACATTTCATGTCATAAAGCAAGTGTCACAAGTGTTAGACTAGAAATGTACATACTTGTAGTAAAAGTACAACTTTATTTGATGGCTGACATGTTGTAATAATATTCAACAGTGAACGATTTAAACAGGTATGAAAATGTGGGATCAAAATCTTTAGGTTCAAATACTTGAAAAGTCACCATGAATATGTAAAGATTTGTTTACATAAACATTTTATATTTTTAGATGAAAAATCAGGGGGTAGTGGCATCTCCTGGTCCCTTAACAATAATTGGATTTTTGCAAAGAATTAGCAGCACCCAACCTTAAGTGTTAATTATATATTTCTAAAGGACCTATATAACAGATTAGATGGCAGTGTTCCAGCTTTGGGGAGATGGGGGTAGGTCAGGGTGCAAACATCTGAGATACAATAGCAGGCATGCATCGCACATTTAAAATCACCATTTCAAATGGGAAAAAATTACATATCGAAAAAACTCTACGAAAATCATCCTTAAAAGATAAACAAACAGTGGGCCAGGATCAGTAGAAGCTGAATAGTAGTCTACTTTATAATAACGATCTTTCACAATCCTCAGAGGCCAGTTGTAAAGAATGAGAATACTCACATACACATAACTTCAGGGAAAACTCGCCCAGAATTTTACAATGCAGAACACGAACAGAAATCTTTACAAAAACCTTCATTCTTGTTTATAATAATATCAGATGATTTTTTCCTTTATTACCACCATATACATAACACTTAAATATTTTCTTTATAAATATTTCAGAGAAAAAAAGAATTAGTTTGTTGCAGTGGTGGCCCACATCTGTCAAAGCAATGTAAGCAACATATATATATATGTTAATATATGTATAAAATGATTAAGAAAAAAAGTGCAAAGAATAACAGTATTAAGAATTTTTGCCTTTACAGTCACTATGGTTCAAGTGTGAATATCTGTCAGGGATATATAAACCCAAATTTTAATAAAAGTTTCAAAAGAAATCCACACTCCAAGTCACTGCACAAATATCAATCCCTTATCGAGTAAGCCTTCTTTCCTCCAAACTCATTTCCAGTTTTTAAAACTCTTCACAACAGGAAAAAATGATAACAGTGTTGTCTTCCCTTTTAGTTTACCTTTCCAAAATCATCCAAGTTAGTTAATCACCCATAGTTTCACACAAGATATTGGGGAAGTCATTCATCATAACCCACTTTGCTAAATTAAAGCAAAATGAAAGGCTTTCTGAAAATACAAACTATGGATCAAGAAGCAAAGTAGCAACAGCAAATGGACCTTCAATTACCAATGTAATTCAATGCAAGTACATTTTTACATCAATTCTTGTTGCCAAAACCAAATTCAGAGTCTAAATCTCTTTCTCAGGTTCAGTGCTGTACAAGGGTCACAACTGCAATTATTTATGAGTTTATCACTTTTTTATAAGAGAATATGCTTCCTGCTAAACTTTGTTTAACTTTATCTTTCTACTCTTGGTTTCAGTCTTTCATTTTGAACTAAAATAGAAAGACAGTTTTCAGCACTGTAAAAGATATACTTTCTCCTAAGTCATTAGAATAATTAGTTACTGATTT